>NC_064811.1:113786114-113827776 GCF_023721935.1 Panthera uncia | reverse complement strand
AGACTGCTGTGCTGCTGGTGAAGCTGCCCAGAGAGGAGCTGATTAGCAAAAGAAAAGGTGCCTTGTTAACCCTGAGGTTGCTTGCTCTCTCTGTCTCATTCCCTAGACTAGATAAGATAAACAGACACATGCCTCATGTCTGCTGTAAACAACCTTCTGCCTGGCCGCCAGGTGCCAGGATTTTGTTTTGTATGAACCCAAACCCCTAATCCAGAATATCTTCAAGACCCCCTTTCCCTCACATCCATGAGTTAATGTTCACAGATTTATTGTCTCTTTGTGCATATCCATTTCCATGTTTGTAAGCCTTCTGATCCTAATAAGAACGGGACAAGGACCCTTATTCTGGGCTCTTGTCTTTTCCCAGCCATTAGCCATCTCTCCCTTTTAATCCTGTGTCCCGTCTCTTGCTAGACAAGAAAGAACTTTAGCCTCAGAGTCCATGACAAGTAACTATTATATGAGAAGTGTCAGATCTTAGCAACAAGAGGCAAATAAGCACGGGTGTCTTCCAAGAAAATTCCAGTGTAGTAAAAGCTATCCTAGAGGTATGCATAGGGTGCAGTTGGAGTACAGAGAATAAACAGGTAGGTTACAGGAAAAAGAGGTCTAGTGCTCTCTGGGAGAGTCAACCTTTAATATTTTTATTGTTTTTAATTTTTTAATTATTTATTTAATTTTGAGAGAGAGAGAGAGAGAGAATGAGCAGGGGAGGTGCAGAGAGAGAGGGAGACAGAAAACCTGAAGCTGGCTCCTGGCTCTGCGCTGTCAGCACAAAGCCCGCTCACCATGAGGCTCAAACCCATAAACAGGGAGATCTTGACCCAGCCAAAGTCAGATGCTCAATGGACTGAGCCACCCAGGTGCCCTGGCTGGCTCAACTTTTAGAGTTGTAACATCTGACTATGAATTGTAAGTGTTGTATCCTAAGGCAAGGATGTTTCCTTTATTCTAAAGCCTAGTCAAAATGTCTGAAATAGTTTTCACTGACACTGAAAAAATCAGATGTATATCTTTGGAAGATATCTCAGGTTATGTTGTAAATAATTGATTGCAAGTGCAGATATCATTTGCTAACCCAGATGCAAATCCTCATAAAATAGAATATTTTCTTATTACTCAATATGTACTAATTATCATCACTTTCAATTAATAAGTAAACAAGAATATAAATAAATGGTTATTAATTGTGAAACTATCATGAATTAAACATATATGTGATACAAAATAATAAGAGAGTTGGACCAATGGGTCAAGCCCCTACTTGGTCTATGAGAGATCTCTGAGAAGGTAAATATATGCTTAGACCTGAAAGATAAAAAGGATCTAGTCATGCAAAGAGAGAAGTATATTCTAGGAAGTAAAGATAGCATGTGCAAAGATCCTGAGGTTCATGATATTTATACTGTATTTTGAAAATTTTGTTATTCTTCAGATAAGGCCACTTTTCAGAAATTGGCCTTATTTGAGGACCTTGGAAGTTGACACTGCTCACTTGTAGGCCTTGAAGGGTTGTTACTTTCCCAGCAGCAACCATCCTCTTTCCTTTATTCTTCTTCCTCTCCAACCCCAAATTTAACTACAATAAGCAATTTTTTTCCCAAAATTTTCAGCTTCCTGATAACCCTCAAATAAAAGAGACAAGCTGTCTTCACATTTAGGTAGGAGCATTTAATCCTTCTTCCCAAATCTTTTTGCTAATGGGATAAATTCTAGAGACTCACCAAAAAGAAGAAAAAAACAAACATATATATACAAACCCTAATTTGCAGATAATTTCCATGGATTGATTTAAACCTGTACATGGGAATCTCAAATGACATCTTAAAATCTACCATTAAGAGTTCTATCTCTTATTATCATTATTAAAGAGTTCTATAATTATTAAAATGACAAGTTTCATTATTCCAAAACTTGAGGTATTTTCCACACCTTACACATTTTTCTCTTAACATGTTTCTAATTTCAAATCTAAGACTTAAAATCTGGGAAGGAATATGTAAATAATTACACACAAATGTTTCATATAAGTATTCAAGCTATAAAATCAAACAATCAAAATTCTTTCAGCTAACTAAAAAAAAACATACTTTTTTATTTATTTATGTATTTATTTATATGTTTATTTATTTTTCAAAGGCAGAGAGAGAGTGTGTGAGCAGGGGAGGGGCAGAGAGAGAGGGAAACACAGAATCTGAAGCAGGCTCCAGGCTCTGAGCTATCAGCACATGAGCCTGACACGAGGATCAAACTCACAAACCACGAAATCATGACCTGTGCTGAAGTTGGAGGCTTAACTGACTGAGCCACTAGGTTCCCCAAAATTCCTCTAACTAATTTTACAGTGAAGGTGAAACAACCTCGAGGAATTCTAGAATATAAAGTTATACGAGATTCCCAGTACGGTATAACTAAAATAAACTACCTTTAACATTCTTGGTTTTTAGTTCACTCATATAAGAATTAAATAGTATAAAATATACAACTTACATATAAAACACTTTTGAAATGTCATTAAATATTTTTTTAGGTGTGGGGTCAAATAGCATGTTATAAAATGAGAATAGTTGTGGAATAATCAAATAGATCCATATAACAATAGTTACAAGATCTATAATTACAACTAGTGCCAAGTAGTTTTTATAATTTTCTATTATTCTTCTGAAGTACATAAGAAATATTAAAATCATGTAGCTAATCATAAAGTTAGTGTTATGGACTGAATTGTGTCTCTGCAAGATTTATATTTGAAACTCCAACCTCCAATGCATCAGAATGTATACTGTGACTAGCTTTGGAGAGAGGGCCTTTAAAGTCATAATTAAGTGAAAATGAGATGATTAGGATAAGTCCTAATCCAATCTGATTGATGTATTTATAATAAGAAGAGATTAGGACACAGAGAGAAACACGAAGATTGTGTGTACACTGAGGAAAGAACATGTGAGTATTCAGAGAAAACGTGGCCATCTGAAAGCCAAGTAAAGAGACCTCAGGAGACACCAAACCTGCTGAAACCTTGATCTTGAACATAGCCTCCAGAACTATGAGAAAATAAATTTCTGTTCTTTAAGTTACCTTGTCAGTGGTATTTTATTAGAGTAGATCTAACAAGTCCTTTTTACAAAGGATTTGTTTCTATAAATAACAGAAACAACGTGTTTCCTACAAAATACATAAATTTTCCACTAAATAATTAAAAATAATTTGAGATATTAGAATTTTATGTTTCAGCTTATTTCCCCTATTATTTTGACCCTAATACAATTAAACAAAGAAGTTATTTTTCATAATAATTTCAAACAAAATAATATTAAAGTACAATGATAAAATAAAAGACATGAAAGGAAGACTACTTTTCTATAAGTTAATAAACTTTATGAATAATATATATTTGTATAATATATATTATTTTGCAGGTGTCAGACTTTGACTAAATATATAGCTCACTTAACATATTATGCAAATGAGCAAAATCCAATAGATAACTTGACCCTTATAATTGGCAATGTATACAACATTGTCAACAATCTAGAATATGCATGAGATAAGTCTGTGAAATACGTAATGTGAGCAATAAAATATGTAAAATCAAGGGCTAAAGTATATAGCTTAGTCAGTAAAATTTGGCAAGCATAATAATTAAACAATTTACTGAAACAGCAAAATATGCAAAAAGGAGCAAGGAATCTTATTTATTAAACTGTAATACTGGATCATCAATAGATAGTTTCAGATGATTTAGTTGAAAAAACAAGCTGCTATAATGATCTATGCTGCTCTATCAGCAAATTATGTACCTCAGTCATCGAGCTATATGAAAAATTAATTGGCTAACGATGGAATTTTATGATTGCAATGAAGGAAATTCATTGAGATACTGAAGAGTTTATGTGCATAATTTTTAAATCTTAAATGGCATCTTAGAGGTTTTGTAGCATGCTTCTATTAAATTCCTTTCAGACATTCCCACACACGCTTTTTCAGCAAATGTTGACTGACAGATTATTATGGGCTACAAAATTAAATGATTAAATAAAAATAAGTAATGATGAGCTTCTTTGAGGGCTTCACATGATTATGACCTAGTAATGAGTACCAGACTATCTCTTCCACCATATAACCATAAAACTGGAGAAAAAAAACATGAAGCAACTGTTTTCAGAAACTGGACTATAGGGAATCTAAGACTTATTCCTGAGAGATAGAAACTTATGCAGTGAGTTCCATGGTATCCCCGCCTCTAGGGATAAGGACTGTTTTTCAACACCAGAGTATTAAACTAGGAATTAAGAAAAACACAGTGGCTTTACTGAGCTAAGGAAGTAGAAATCAGAGTTCAAATCAGTTGGATCTGAGCACGGGAGAAAAAGTAGTCATGCAGAGAGGAGACACTAAATGCTGTGTGTGGCTTTCTATGAGAAATTGAGGGAGAGCTGTGTTACATATTTACAGGGTGAGACTATAGGAACCTCACAACAGAATAAATGCTACAGTTTTAAAAAGTAAACAGAAATACTAGGGATCGAGTAGTCCTGGGAGCATAAGTCCTGATAGGCAAGAGTAGAGAGACCATCTTAACTCCTCATTAACATTCCTGCATGTATCTGATATACAAGAAAGGTCACGAGTCATAGGAGTAAAATCCAAGCCCCAGAATAAGACCTACTATATGCCACCCTTAAAAAAAAAGCCTAAAAAAAAAAAAAAAAAAAAAAAAAGCCTAAAACCAACCCTAAAACAACCTGAAGGTATTTGAAATTAAGTTCTGACAATTTTCAGGACTTTAGGGGAACATATTGGACTTTCCACAAATTTATCCAACAAACATAAAACCAAGATTATATAAGATTATTTGAAAAAAAAAAACCTGCATATTTTCAGGAGGAAGCAACATAATATAGATTCCTTATAATGTATCATTAATAATGTCCACTACAATTAACACATTATTAGGCATGCAGAAAACTGAAAAATGAGAGCCATAAGTTTTGTTTGTTTTGTTTGTTTTATTTATTTTTAAAAACAGAAAGCGGGGTGGGGTGGGGCAGTTGGTTGAGCGTTTGATTTCGGATTTTGGTTTGGGTTGTGATCTCCCAGTTTGTGAATTCAAGCTCCACATGGGGCTCACTGCTGTCAGTCAGCTTGTCAGCACAAGAGTCCGCTTCAGATCCTCTGTACCCCTCTCCCCACCCCTCCCCAACTTGCACTCTCCCAAAATTTAAATAAATCTTTAAAAAATAATAAAAAAGCAAAGAGGGGCACCCGGGTGGCTGTCAGTTAAGCATCAGACTTCAGCTCAGGTCATAAACTCAGGGTTTGTGAGTCGGACTCAGGTGCTGACAGCTAGGAACATGAAGCCTGCTTCAGATTCTGTATCCCTTTCTTTCTGCCCCTCCCCCACTGGTTCTCTTTCTCTCTTTCAAAAATAAATAAACTTTAAAAAATTTTAAAAAAAAGAAAGAAAGAACTATGAGATGGCCCAGGTTTGAGATTTAGCATAAAGACATTGTAAATCAGCTGTTATAAATATATGGTTGAATTAAAAGAATATACAATCAAAGGAATATATAGAAAAGAAATATAAATAGAGAAATGAAAATCATGGAAAAAAATTAAAAATTAAAAATTAAATTAAATAATGTCATTAACTGGGCTTCATAGAAATTTCGATATGGCAGAAGAAAAGTTCAGTGAACTTGAAGACAGAGAAATAGATGGTTAATTCTCCATGAGAAGTTTTGCTACCAGTGGAACAGTCTACATTATGTGAATGGAGGTCCCCATTCTTGGATTCCCCATGAAAAGATTTACATGAAGATATATGCTCCAGTAAAGATAGCAGTAAGAAAAGTAGTAAGCGCAAAAGAGTTTATTTGAGGGAAAGTACACTCTCAAGGTGGGAGAGCAAATTCCACTAGGTGGAACCTGTCCCTAGGTTGTTTTGGAATTGGATGTTATTGGGTCTTTCTGGGTTGGGAGGGGCTAGGATCTACAATGGGATCGTCTCTGAGGCTGTTTCCAATCATTTGGGAAACCCCTCCCAGAGCTTGGGAGGTGGAGTGTTAGACCTTGAAAGGTTTGCACTGGGACATCATGGCAGCTTTTCTCCACTGGGTCAGGGGGGAGGCTGGGGGTGGTGGTGGTGCTGTGACTGCAATGCAAATGCATTATGCTGAGTCTAGTGGTTACCCTGGGGCAGAGGTGAAGAGGAGAGCCCATTTTTTGCACCTGTGACTCTTTGTCTGTCAGCCCCAAGGTCTTGGAAGCCACAAGATCAGGATGTTGTTCTCCCTCCCCAAACCCCCACCCCCGCCCCACCCTGCTTCTAATGTGTAGCCTATTTATCATCTTCCTTACCTCCAGCTTATGTGTCTATCATTTCCCCCTCTAGAACTTGGGACTTTTCCTTGGAGCATTTCTTACACTGTTCATATCTAGTTTCTATCTAACAGTTTGATATGAGTCTTCCTACTATGTATGGATAGGAGAGGGTAGCTGGTAATAAGACTTAGATAGGAAGCTGCAGCCATTCAGTATCAGATTTGAAGGCTTACACAGTAGCGCATGGGATGGCATTGGAAGTAGAGACTGAGGAAATTTGTTCACACAAAAAAACAAATGCTCAGGAGACTCAAAACATGAAGTAGAAATGGTGAAATCATTGTGAAGGATAAAATCCGTTGTTTGGGACAAAAGCAACAGAATTTCCCAATTCACTGAATATGGGACAGAAGAGAATTTGAGAAGGAAGAATCCAGGAGGTAATGACTTAAATTTCTTAAATTTACTCATAGGATGTATGGGAAGATAATTTATAAATCTGTTTAGCAAACAGATTTGCATATCTATCATGTATCAGACACTGTTTATGGTGTTGGAGATATAGCAGTAAACAACATAGTCAGAAATTGCTGACTTTATAGACACTTGATGTATATGACAGAAAACAACACACAAATGTATGAATCATCTTAAAATGTTAATTTTTTGTTGAGTGGACTGAAATTCGGTCAACTATCATGCTGAGGAAAAGTAAAAATATAAATATAACATCAGTAAAAATTCTCTGAAATAGTATTTAAAAGTAACTAACATACACTTACATTTGTTTTAGTCACTGAGTGTACATGGTGATTATGTAACAGAAAAAAGAAGTAATATTTAGCAATACCTAGTAAGTAAATAGTGTAACAATTCCACTTGTAGAAATTAACTCAGGAGAACAGCCAGTCATGTGTACAAAAGATTATAGTTTTCAGTTTTGAAAAACTGGAGAGCTTAAGTGTCTGAAAATAAAAGATGTATTTAAAAACACATCAGTACCAGTATACTAGGAGTTCTCCTCAGATTCTGCCCACCAAAATCAATTGAGGAGCTTGATAAAACTATAGATTTTTCTATTTCACTCAAAATAAATGTATAGCATTTCTGGAGGTGGATCTCAAAAATCTATACTTCTGATTAGCAATTAATTATGCCTTGGATACACCTCATCAGCTATGATACTGCCACCTTGCAAAGCTTGAAAACCTATATTTTTATTTTTTTTTAATTTATTTTTTGAGATAGTGAGAGAGCAAGCCTGGAAGAGTCAGAGACAGAGGGAGAGAAGGTTCTAATCAGGCTCCACTCTGTTAGCTCAGAGCGTGACGTGGGGCTCGAACTCACAAACCATGAGATCATGACCTGAGCTGAAACCAAGAGTTAGACCCTTAACCAAGTGAGCCATCCAGGCACCCGAAAACCTATATTTTTAAAGCAGTCTCCCAAATGATTTTTATGCAGGAGAAGCCATTGATACATATGATAAAATGTTGTGTGGGCATCAAAAAGTTTGTGGCAGAATAATAAACCACATATAAAACACCTAAAATATAATACACTGTTAAGCAAAAGAGCATATCAAAGAGTATGTGTACCATAATATAGTTTTGCATACATACAACACACACAAACGTACAGAAACACACACACAAAGTTTCACAGAGTAGTTTTGTAACACTAAGCAAAACCTTTGAGCAACGCCTTTAAATAGTAATTATTATTATGATTGTAAATTATAACATGACTAATATTTAACAGTTTACACTTAGAAACCTACATCAAAATATGTAGATACTTCTGTTTTTCTTGTTTTAACTTAAAAAAAAACTTGAGAGAAAGGTCTTTAATTTTCTTTCTAAGCAATCCATATTTTGGAATTATAAACAACTGCAGGAGCACACATCCTAAAAATAGAAGACTGAACACAATTATAATACCTTGAAAGGTCAGACTTTTCGAGTAATACGCTGGTAATTCGAGCTACTTTGTGTGGTCTAGTACCATAGCTAAATGAATGACTCTTAAGATGATTCAAATCCCTGCCCTTAGTAAACAAGCAGAATGACTACACATTTCTTTATTGTTTCTCTCAACCTTATAGCCCTTAACTTATTCAGAAAGTCCTCACAGTATCAAAATCATTAAGTTGAGACTGGAAACAAGAAAATTTTTAAGAAGGTAGAAGAAAGAATTCAGATAGAGGATGCCAGCAGAGAGCTAGAGAATAACCCTCAAACCTCCTGACCAGCAATAAGTTAATTGAAAAGCATTTTTACTTATGCTTGAAAAATGACTTTGCCATTATGGAGGAAGTATTTTGTAACCTGTATAAACCAATTGATGACGAATATAGGGCAAGTATAGTATTCCTGTTTAATATTTTGGTCAACATAGTTTGGCCTACAAAAGTATGTGTAAATATAATTTCAAATATTATCATACAACAAAACCTCCATAGAGGGAAAATAATGATGAATATAATTATACTTGGGATGAGTAAAACTTAGTTGGGGGTGCTGCAATGCCTCACATCATTGTTATGAGTCTTTGCTCTCCCCGCGTAAGTATTGCTCCTAGAATGAAATAGAGTGTGAATGAGGACGACTAAGCACCTATTACGTATTCAGAGAAGGAATTAATAGGTTTTATTGTTGTTTACGTTTGCTCATATATGTTTTGTTTATAGATTTATAATAATTGGGATATGATATGAATGGAATTTTCTTATATAGAGAAAAATATGTTCATTGTCTACCCAAAGATATGGTTGTTGATGGTTTCCCATTATAAGTTGACCAAAATATTGACCAGTTTATTTTGTGGAGTGGAAAGACAAAACAAAACACCCAATAGGACTCATTTTCTCTGAAAAATTATTAAGGCTATGAGAAAATTCCCCAATCCACTTCTCTCTGAACTCCTGTAAAGAGTCAACAAAGGTGAATCACTGCCGTGTGCTTTGCGACTCTAAATGTTAAGGTTTTGTTAATTGATATTTGAGCATATTACCAGTATTTCCTCAATAGCGAATGCTAAATACATGATGTTGTCCTATTTGCTGAAGTAGGCATTGAGTGAGTTGAGAAGCGTATAGAATAGGGATTGAAGACAAATCTGAAGTTTTGGTTGTTTGACCTTAGGTAAAGTAATTTAACTTTTCTAGATATCACTGTCTGTCTTTGAAAAGAAAAAAAAAAAGCAAATTAAACAAAACACAGGATAAAGGACATTTATTTCACAGAGTTTTGTGATGACCAGTAATGATTCAGAATTGGCTGTCAATAAATAAAAGTCTTACCTTCTTATTTCTTGTAAGCAGGGTGGTATGGTAGGATGGAGACTTCTAATTTCAGTTCTAAACCTGTATGACCTTTTGGGGAAGTCACTTAACTTCTCTGAGCCTTTATTCTCTCACATTAAAGGCATAAGCAATACTCATACTTCAGGATCTCAGCTGTATAATTTTGCCATTCTCAACTGCAATTTTTTATGCCTAAGATGAAAAGGTTTTACTAAGTTCAGTACATATTTGAGAATCAAATTTGAAATTATGCATATATATTATAATTTAAATTGTGCATATATAATTTATATTTGAACATTTAAATATATACAATATTTAATGCAATATTAAGAATATACAGGTACTTAATAAATGGGATTTTTTCTATCTTTTTTTTTTCTTTTTAATTTTGACTTTCACAGTGATATAAATACCTTTTGGAGTACAAAAGCTAGAAAATGTGATGACATATACAATTTTCAAGTTGGGTTTCAGAAAAAAAAATATGTTGAATTTCAAGAACTATCCAAAAGTTTTGCAATCTCCTAGAATTTTAGTAATATGGCATAAAATATAAAAATTCTACACTCATTTATATGCCTAAAAACATAGCCTTCGATAATATTGATATGGATGGATTTTGATGTGAAAAAACATTGGTAAGAATGAAGGATTTGAGGAATAAAGCTGTTTTAAAGTAATCTTTCTACACTGTTTGATTGGAGTTCTGACTGCAATGCTGAGATGTTTCTGTTTAGAACTCTGCTTTATATGGCACGGTCCAAATCAAAGTGAGACATTCTTCTTCAAACCATTGTTAATGATTAAATGAGTAATCATATCAGAAAAAATTAGAACCACCAAACTTTGTTACATACTAGACATCCCAAAGGAAATAATTTCACACTGGCGTGCAGAATAAACATAGCTAACCATCACTCTGGTTAAAGTGTCTCCTGTTACTCTTAATATTCTTATTCCAAACTCAGGGCAACTCAACTGCAATGATATCATATTTTTCTATTATAGCAAATTGATACATTATGCTGAATTTTCTGAGTGAAATAAAACTGGATTATTCATTCTATATGATATCATAACATTGAGTGGAAAATTCCTAGGTTGTTGAAGAATTTTATAACACCAAAAACAAAGTTTTCTAGTTCTCACTCTTAAGTGAAGGGAATAATTTGCTGTATGTATGCTATTTTAATTTGTAATCACCTGTTATTAATTGTGTCTGCTTACTATATCCTTCCAAAACCTTCTACAAAGAAGCAAACTGAAAAGAGTGAAATTTTTGTTTTTGTTTTTAATGTTTTTTTGAGAGAGAGACAGGCAGGGCACAAAAGGGGAAGGGGCAGAGAGAGAGGGAGACACAGAATCTGAAGCAGGCTTCAGGCTCTGAGCTGTCTGCACAGAGCCTGATGCGGGGCTCGAGCCCACGAACCGTGAGATTATAACCTGAGCCAAAGCTGGAGGCTTAATCAACTTAGCCACCCAGGCACCCCAAGAGTGAAGATGTTTTGAAAAGTATTCTATCCCGAAGTTAAACAAGAATGGTGGACTAAAGTTACAAAAGTCTGATAGGATTACTTAACGATGATGAAATTATCACAAATACTGTAAAAAGGCCTATATAAATGCAAAGTAGTGGCTGCAGTAATGATGGGAGAACAAAACTGAATACACCTTTTACTTTAAATTTTTTTACTTGACTTCTCAGTTATTTTTTAAGTGTTTATTCATTTTTGAGAGAGAGAGAGAGAGAAAGAGAGCATGAGCAGGGGAGGGACAGAGAAAGAGGGAGACACAGAATCCAAAGCAGGCTCCAGACTCTGAGCTGTCAGCACAGAGCCTGATGTGGGGCTCAAACTCACATATTGTACATTCATGACCTGAGCCCAAGCCAGATGCTTAACTGACTGAGCCACCCAGGCCAGGCACCCCTTGACTTCTCAGTTTTGCAGTACCTGGCTCTCTTTAGCCCAGTTGACATCAACACCCCTGAGTATTGATGCTTACGTGGCTCACAGTTCATAAATGGCATGCCACTCTGCTCTGCTGTTAACATGGAGTTCTTCAGAGATTGCATGGCCACCTTTTAACCTTCAGCTATTTTTTTTTTAACAATGAAAATAGTTGGAAGGAAATATGGGATTGATGTCACTATTGCTCCAGACTCTTCAATGCAAGGGCTGTTATGACTTCATCCTGCAAGCTGATGAAAATGTGGTTGAGACTGAGAGGTGTAGCTTTGCCATGGATTGATGGATAAAGACCATTTAGAAAGACCTCAAAAAACCCAAGACAATTTGGAGAATTCTTAAACTCTTGGATATTAAAAATATGTCTCGGTTTTCTGTAAGACAACAGCAGTAACAAATTTTATGAGTATATTCATAACCAAACTTCAATGATATTTATTTTCTTCGCACTTATTAAAATACAACACTTAAATGAAAATTGTCCAGTTATCAATGTTTATGTTCCAAAATTATGTTAAAATCCATCTAATCAAGGGGCACCTGCGTGGCCCAGTCGGTTAAGTGTCCAACTTAGGTTCAGGTCATGATCTCGCAGTTTGTGAGTTCAAACCCTGCATCGGGCTTGTGGCTGTCACTGCGGAGCCTGCTTCAGATCTTCTGTCTCCCTCTTTCTCTGTCCCTCCCCTGATTGCTCTCTCTCTAAAATAAAATAAAAATATAAATAAACCCATCTAATTGACATAGTTTGGTGCTACCAGTCCTTTAATTACCTGACAATGATTGGCCTCCTTTTCATCCAGCCCCTCCATAGTTCTGCATAAATCTATTGTCTTTCTAATGGAGAAATAATCTTCAATTCTTGTAATAACTGAAAAAGTCACTTTAAAAAAATCTTGGGGTTATAAATAATGTTTAAAAATGTCAACTTATAATACTGGATGTGAAGGACAAAACTGTTTCCCTTTGGCTATGCAAGTATCACTGTCTTCCCTAAATTTGAAAACTGCAAATCACAGAGCAATCCACATCCTTATTATTTCCTAAAATAAATCTGATTTTGCATAGAAGGTAGAGATTAAAATCATACCAAAGAGAGGAATATACTTCTCAAACGATTAGATCTGCATCTCTGGTCCCACCTGGGAATATTTTGCTTATTACTAGCTTCAGTAGTCACAAGAGATGTGCTGCATCCTGAGCAAAGCTGGGACCCCAGATATGTCAGGACAACACCACCATTAAAAAGGGTCATTTAGGACCTTGCAAAAATGAGGTCAGCAGACATTTTCACATGTCAGTCACAATTGCATGTTGTATAATCTCTGACTTTATTACACTGGATAGCAAGTAAAGTCTCCCAAGATGTGCTACAAGCAAATGTGTATATAATGAGTGGCCCTATGGGCTTTCAGATTAGTTCTTACTTGACTGAGAAGGGGCCTTTCAATTCACTCCAAGATTCTCAATTGTTAACTTTTAATTTTTAACAACTGCTCACCCAAAACTTACTCAAAGAAAGGAAAAAAAAAAACACTATGCTCTTCCTTATTATGATCCCTGCAGGATCCATGCAGGAAGGAGTTTTTCAGGGTACTCAATGACTTCCCACCCCCCCCCACCCCCCGCAGTGTGGCTTAAAATTGCTTAGCTGAATACAATATGTGTCAACAAAACCCTTAGAAGACTAGCCCCACCAAAGCCATTGTTTGAAGCTTACTATTTTGAAGTGGTCCTGAAACATGCAGCAAGTAGCCCAGAGAAAGGGCAGGCAAAGCTGGTAGCATGTGAATCAGGCCAAGGTATCCACCAAAGAAGAAAAGAATAATAATAAAATGTGAGGGAGTAAGGCTGTCAAAGGAGTCCATCTATACCAATACTTTTTACCTGCCATTCCTCTTTCAGTGTCTTCTAACTTCATGTCCCAAATGCTGAAATTCACCTCCCAGTGGTCCTGCTACACATGGCTTTGTGATGGAAATGCCTCCTGCAGTTCTCCTCATATTCAGAAACTTGGTTCACATTTCAATTTTTCTTTTCCTTTCTGTTACCTATTTGTCAGGAACTCAGGCAGGGATCTTTCTTTAAAATCAGCCCACCCTGATGGTCCAAGTTTCTCAGGTTTGGTTTCTCATCTAAAACATATTTGTCTTCTACCTTCTTCAGTCACCAGAGATGGTTATGCTATTTTATCTTTTCCAAACAAATGTTGAATTCCACTTCTTTAGATACCTTATCCACCACCATGCTCTATTCACGTTATCTTTGCTGTGATTGATCCTATAAATATAATTTTGTCCATAAATATGAAAATAAAAATGAATTTCAAAGAATACTGTTAATTATGTTGATATCATAGTTACTAATATATACATATTAACATATTTAATATATACATATTAACATATATAACATATCCATCTAACATATTTGGACTCCTTAACCTGTAGAAAATGGTCCAAATTTGTGTAAAAGTATATTTTACCATGTTCTTTGATATGGTTGGGGTTTTTAGACAACCTAGGAAAACGGTTAATGATACTACAGTACATTTTTAAATTTATTAGATTTAAATTTAAATTTGCCAGTACATTTTTAAATTTACCAGATTGATGTTATCCATCAGAGATTCTCCACATTTTCAACACAGAGAAAGATTCTTACCTTCAAAATGATGTGTTCTTATCCCTCATAGTCATTAAACTTTTAGTGTCTACTTGAAATTCTGATTTCAGCATTAAAACTTACATTTTATTATATAGACTTGAAAATATAAAAGATCCAAAGACATTGTTTGTTCTATGGGTAGTTGGTGCACATATATGTAGGTTCATGGACTCTTACAATAGTTTTCACCCTACTCTATAATTCTGTGCCTCAGCAATAAAGAACATAGCTCACTTTTGAAAACTTGCAGCTCAGGTCAACTCTTTCTCTGTCACACAACTCAAACACACTCACACACACACACACACACACACACACACACACACACACGTCTTTGCTTGGCCATTTTCACCAGTACTGCAGGTCTCAGCATCAGAAAACTTTCTGCTGGACTTTCAGTTTCTACAGGAATTTGTCTCTCCATGACTGGATGTTGCACTTCCCCTAGGCAATGTTGTGGAAAACTATGTTTTTATCTGTTTCCTACAAAAACAGATGAGCAGCTCAATGTCAAAACTTTATCAACACAATTGTGCTGTTTATCATATATATTCAATGAAACAATGAATGAATCAACTGTTCTCCCAGGTGCCACTATCCATAGGATCTGAGTCACTGCTATAACAAAACTCTAGGTTAAAATTCATAAAAATGAACTTTTTTCCCCATTACCCAAATTTCCATGCAATACATAAAATTCATTTCATTTCATTTCTTTAATTTACATCCAAATTAGTTAGCTTATAGTCCAACAATGATTTCAGGAGTAGATTCCTTACTGCTCCTTACCCATTTTAGCCCACTCTCCCTCCCACAACCCCTCCAATAACCCTCTTTTTGTTCTCCATATTTAAGAGTCCCTTATGTTTTGTCCCCATCCCTGTTTTTATATTATTTTTGCTTCCCCACCCTTATGTTCATCTGTTCTGTGTCTTAAAGTCCTCATATGAATGAAGTCATATGATACTTGTCTTTCTCTGACTAATTTCTCTTAGCATAATACCATCTAGTTCCATCCATGTAGTTGCAAATGGCAAGATTTTATTATTTTTGATTGCCAAGTAATACTCCATTGTATATATACACCACATCTTCTTCATCCATTCATCCATCGATGGACATTTGGGCTCTTTCCATACTTTGGCTATTGTTGATAGTGCTGCTATAAACATGAAGTGCCCCTTCGAAACAGCATACCTGTATTCCATGGATAAATGCCTAGTAGTGCAATTGCTGAGTTGTAGAGTAGTTCTATTTTTAGTTTTTTGAGGAACCTCTGTACTGTTTTCTAGAGTGGCTGCACCAGCTTGCAATCCCAGCAGCAATGCAAAAGGGATCCTCTTTCTCCACATCCTTGCTAACATCTGTTGTTCATGTTAGCCATTCTGAGAGATGTGAGGTGGTATCTCATTGTGGTTTGTATTGATTTGTATTTCCTTGATGATGAGTGATGTTGAGCATTTTTCATGTGTCTGTTGGCCATCTGGATGTCTTCTTTGGAGAAGTGTCTACTCATGTCTTTTGCCCATTTCTTCACTGGTTTATTTGTTTTTTGGATGTTGAGCTTGCTAAGTTCTTTATAGATTTTGGATACTAACCCTTTATCTGGTATGTCATTTGCAAATATCTTCCCCCATTCTGTCGGTTGCCTTTTAGTTTTGCTGATTGTTTCCTTCGCTGTGCAGAAGCTTTTTATTTTGGTGAGGTCCCAGTAGTTCATTTTTGCTTTTGTTTCCCTTGCCTACGGAGATGTGTTGAGTAAGAAATAGCTGCGGCCAAGATCAAAGAGGTTTTTGCCTACTTTCTCTTCTAGGATTTTGATGACTTCCTGTCTTCCATTTAGGTCTTTCATCTATTTTGAGTTTATTTTTGTGCATGGTGTAAGAAAGTGGTCTAGGATCATTTTTCTGCATGTCTCTGTCTAGTTTTCCCAGCACCACTTGATGAAGAGACTGTCTTTATTCCATTGGATACTCTTTCCTGCTTTGTCAAGGATTAGTTGGCGACACATTTGTGGGTCCATTTCTGGGTTCTCTATTCTATTTCATTGATCTGAGTGTCTGTTTTTAGGCCAGTACCACACTGTCTTGATGATTACAGCTTTGTAGTATAGCTTGAAGTCCAGGATTGTAATGCTCTTGCTTTGGTTTTCTTTTTCAAGATTTCTGTGGCTATTCGGGGTCTTTTCTGGTTCCATATAAATTTTAGGATTATTTTTTCCAGCTCTGTGAAGAATGCTGGTGTTATATTGATAGGGATTGCATTGAATATGTAGATTGCTTTGGGTAGTATTGACATTTTAAAAATATTTGCTCTTCCTATCCAGGAGCATTATATATTTTTACATCTTTTTGTGTCTTCTTCAATTTCTTTCATTAGCTTTCTATAGTTTTCAGTGTATAGATTTTTCACCTCTTTGGTTAGATTTATTCCTAGGTATTTATCATTTTTGGTGCAACTGTAAATGGGATTGATTCCTTGATTTATCTTTTTGTTGCTTCATTGTTGATATATAGAATGCAACCGATTTCTGTGCATTGATTTTATATCCTGCAGCTTTGCTGAATTCATGAATCAATTCTAGCAGTTTTTTGGTGGAATCTTTTAGGTTTTCCATATAGAGTATCATGTCATCTCTGAAGAGTGGAAGTTTGACCTCCTCCTGGCTCATTTGGAAGGCTTTTATTTCTTTGTGTTGTCTGATGGTAGAGGCTAAGACTTCCAATACTATGTTGAATAACAGTGGCAAGAGTGGACACCCCTGTCTTGTTCCTGACCTTAGGGTAAAAGCTCTCAGTTTTTCCCTGTTGAGGATGATATTAGCGTTGGGTTGCACATATATGGCTTTATTGATCTCAAGATATGCTCCTTCTATCCCTACTTTTTGAGGGTTTTTATCAAAAAACGATGCTGTATTTTGTCAAAAGCTTTCTCTGCATCTATTGAGAGGATCATATGGTTCTTGTCCTTTCTTTTATTGATGTGATGAATCACGTTAATTGTTTTGCGGATATTGAACCAGCCCTGCATCCCAGGTATAAATCCCACTTGGTCGTGGTGAATAATTTCTTTAATGTATTGTTGGAGCCGGTTGGCTAATATCTTGCTGAGGATTTTTGCATCCATGTTCATCAGGGAAATTGGTCTATAGTTCTCCTTTTTAGTGGGGTCTCTGTCTGGTTTTGGAATCAAGGTAATGCTGGCTTCATAGAAAGAGTTTGCAAGTTTTCCTTCCATTTCTATTTTTTGGAACAGCTTCAAGAGAATAGGTGTTAACTCTTCTTTAAATGTTTGGTAGTATTGCCCTGGAAAGTCATCTGGTCCTGGACTCTTGTTTTTTGGGGGAGATTTTTGATTACTAATTCGATTTCTTTACTGGTTATAGGTCTGTTCAAATTTTCTATGTCTTCCAGTTTCAGTTTGGTAGTGTATGTGTTTCTTGGAATTTGTTCATTTCTTCCAGATTGCCCATTTTATTGGCGTATAATTGTCCATAATATTCTCTTATTATTGTTTTTATTTATGCTGTATTGGTTGTGATTTCTCCTCTTTCATTCTTGATTTTATTTATTTGGGTCCTTTCCTTTTTATTTTTGATCAAACTGGTTAGGGGCTTATCAATTTTGTTAATTCTTTCAAAGAACCAGCTTCTGGTTTCATTGATTTGTTCTGTTTTTATTTCATTTCCATAACATTAATTTCTGCTCTAATCTTTATTATTGCCTGTCTTCTTCTGGTTTTGGGTTTTATTTGCTGTTTTTTTTTTTTTCCAACTCTTTAAGGCATAAGGTTAGATTGTGTATCTGAAACCTTTCTTCCTTCTTGAGGAAGACCTGGATTGCTATGTACTTTCCTCTTATGACCACCTTTCCTGAATCCCAGAGGTTTTGGGTTATGGTGTTATCATTTTCATTGGCCTCCCTGAACTTTTTAATTTCCTTTTTAACTTGTTGGTTAGCCCATTCATACTTTAGTCTCCAAGTATTTGTTACCTTTCCAATTTTTAAAAAAAATTTTTTTAATGTTTATTTATTTTTGAGACAGAGAGAGACAGAGCATGAATGGGGGAGGGTCAGAGAGAGAGGGAGACACAGAATCCGAAACAGGCTCCAGGCTCTGAGCAGTCAGCACAGAACCCGATGCGGGGCTTGAACTCACAGACCGCGAGATCATGACCTGAGCTGAAGTCGGATGCTTAACTGACTGAGCCACCCAGGAACCCCTCAATTTTTTTCTTGTAGTTGATTTTGAGTTTCATAGAGTTCTGATTTGAAAATATGCATGGTATGATCCTTTTGTACTTGTTGAGGGCTGATTTTTTTCCAAGTATGTGGTCTATTCTGGAGAACGTTCCCCATGTGCACTGGAGAAGAATGGTTATTCCACTGCTTTAGGATGGAATGTTCTGAATATATCTGTTAATTCCATCTGGTCCAGTGTGTCATTCACATTCATTGTTTCGTTGTTGATTTTTTGATTGGATGATGTGTCCACTGCTGTGAGTGGGGTGTTGAAGTCCTCCATTCTTATGGTATTGCCATCAATGTGTTTCTTTATGTTTGTGATAAATTGATTTATATATTTGTGTGCTCTCACATTTGGTGCATAAGCGTTTATAACTGTTAGGTCTTCTTGGTGGATAGACCCCTTAACTATGATATAATACCCTTCTTCATCTCTTGATACAGTCTTTATTTTAAAGTCTAGAGTGTCTGATATATGTATGGCTACTCCAGCTTTCTTTTGTTAACCATTAGCATAATAAATGGTTCTCCATCCCCTTATTTTCAATCTGAAGGTGTCTTTAGGTCTAAAGTGGGTCTCTTTTAAACAGCATATAGATGGATATTGTTTTCTTATCCATTCTGTTACCCTATGTCTTTTGATTGGAGCAATTAGTCCATTGATATTTAGAGTGAGTACTGAAAGATATGAATTTATTGCCATTATGATGATTGTAGAGTTGGAGTTTCTGGTGGGGTTCTCTGGTCCTTTCTTATCATTGTTGCTTTTGGTCTTTATTTGTTTGTTTGTTTGTTTTCATCTTTTCTACCCTCAGAGAGTCCCCCTTAAAATTTCTTGCAGGGCTGGCTTAGTGGTCACAAACTGCTTTAATTTTTGTTTTCCTCGGAAACTTTTTACCTCTCCTTCTCTTCTGAATGACAGCCTTGATGGGTAAAGAATTCTTGGCTGCATTTTTTCTGATCCAGCACATTGAACACATCCTGCCCTTCCTTTCTGGCCTGCCAAGTTTCTGTGGATAGGTCTGCTGCAAACCTGATCTGATCTGTCTTCCCTTGTAGGTTAAGGACTTTTTTCCCTTGCTGCTTCAATGATTCCCTCCTTGCCTGAGTATTTTGTGAATTTGACTATGATATGCCTTGTTGATGGTCGGTTTTTGTTGAATCTAATGGGAGTCCTCTGTGCTTCCTCGATTTTGATGTCTGTTGTGTTTCCCCAGGTTAGGAAAGTTTTCTGTTATGATTTGCTCACATAACCCTTCTACCCCTATTTCTCTCTCTTCCTCTTCTGGGACTCCTATGATTCTGATGTTCTTCCTTTTTAATGAGTCACTGATTTCTCTAATTCTTAAATTGTGCTCTTTTGCCTTAATCTCCCTCTTTCTCTCTGCTTCATTATTCTCCATAAGTTGGTCCTATGTATCACTGATTCTCTGTTCTGCCTCATCCATCCTTGCTGCCGTGGCATGCATTTGAGATTGCAGCTCAGTTATAACATTTTTTATTTTGTCCTGACTAGCTTTTACTTCTTTTATCTCTGCAGAAAGGGATGCTAAACTATTTTCTATTCCAGCTAGTGTTCTTATTATTGTGATTGTAAATTCTGGTTCAGACATCTTGCTTGTATCTGTATTGGTTAAGTTCCTGCCTGTTGTTTCTTCCATCTCTTTCTTTGGGGCTGAATTCCTTCATTTTGTCATTTTGAAGGGAGAAAAGGAATTAATGAGGTAAAAAAAAAATCAAATAAATTAAAAAATATTAAAATTTAAAAATCAAAAACACACGCATAGAAAAAATTGAATAAATGATCCTAGGTACTAAGTGTGTTTTGGTCTGGGTGTTGTAAGGGGCTTGATAGATTAGAGAAAAAATGGAGAAGAAGAAAAAAAAAGAAATCATTTGAAAAAATGAATACACTGAAATAGACTAAAATGAAATGATGGAAGTAAAATAAATTTGAAAAAAAATTACACAAAAGTAAAAAAGTACAATTGAAAAAAATAAGGAAAATATTTTTAATAAAAATTGAAAATAAAATGATTTTTTTCTCTTTCTGTATTCAAGAAAAAGAAACAAAATAGAAAAGAGAAAAAAGAAAAAAATAGAAAAGAAAAGAAAGAAAATTGAATAGATGGACCAGCAAACAGACTGAAATACTCATGAAATTACTTCATTTGTGCCTAGAATTCAAACTATGAAGTGCATTATAGTCCATAAACTAAGCAGGCGGTGAGACTTGTGTTCCTGAAGAGCAAGGTTGGCCTGGTTAGGCAGGTCTTAGTGTAGCAGCCCCATCCTCTACTAGATGGTGCTGCTTAGCTTACTGGGGTGAATTGTTGTGGCACTCGTAGGTGCATATGCACATGTGTGGGAGTGGAGAAAATGGTGTCACCTGGCTACCAGTCTCTAGTAATGGAAGTTTGTTTTCTCCGATCAGCAATCACGATCAGGCACCCATCATTTGTCTTCAGCTTCCATCCACTCCCCGTTTTTACACAGTTTGTGACCAAGCTCCAGGCAGCACCTCCCTCCTGATTTTTGTCTCAGATGCAGCTGTTTTTCCCGACCACTTACTTCAGAGGGACTGTGGCTTTGGCCTGTTCTTCCCCTCTGCAGGAGGGTCTCAGCGAACAATCGCTAGGTGCCGGCCACACCCAGGAACTTTTGCGGGACTGTGCTGCTGCTGATGCCCAAAGACTGTGGCTAGATACCAGTACCCCCAGAAAAAGTTTATGAGATAGTGTAGCAGCAGCATTTCAGGGATTAAGGAAAATCACAACACATATCTGACACCATGCTTCATCCTTAATGACCTTTTCCCAGCACCAGCCAATGTAGTTGTTCTCCCATGTCCACTGTGGCCTTGCTTTTGGGGGACCCACACAGCTTCTACCAGGTGTCCTCCCAGCAGTGGAACCGCCTCTCCCCACATGTCCTGAAGACTGCCGGAGTCCACTCTGCTCCTGGGGATTCACCCTTTACACCAGAGCTCTGGTAGGTATTGTGCTACAGAGTTTCAGACTGTGTGCTTCCCCTATTTATAGTCTTAATGGAATTCAAACCTTCTCCTTTCTCCTTTCTCCCTTTTTAGTTCAGTCCCTACAGCTGTTTCCAATTTTTCACTTTCTCTCCAGCTGCTTTGGGGGGGGGGGGTGCTTTTCCCATATTCTCCCCCCACCCCATCTCTGTCCTCTCTCCACAAGCAAAATCAGCTCCCTGCCCTCCATGGCTCTCTCTCCCTCAGTTCACCTCTCTGTGCTGTGTACCTGATGAATTCTGTGGTTCAGGTTGTACAGATTGTTGTGTTAATCCACAGATCAGTTTTCTAGGTGTGCAGGATGCTTTAGGTCTGGCTGTATTTCAAGGACGGGAGACATACAAAAAAACTTCCATGCTGTTCTGTCATCTTGCACTATACATAAAATTTATTTTAGACATCCTTCATCTTTCAGATCTATATGGTTCTGAGGATGGTCATAATACACCACTCCAAAATACGCATATTGATTATTTTGAATTAAAGTTACTTAAGAAACAACCAGTGCAAGAAGAACACTCTGAACCACCTTTGTCCCCTTGAAAAAAGGACACAAATTCTCCATGTGAAGAGTATCCTTCAGGCGCCTGGAGAGTAGAAGGCACCCTTATTGCCAGAGATAGGAGTTCAAGGCTGAGAGAGCTATATAAACAAACCTTGCTGCTTCTTCACTAATTAATTACCCAAGTCCAAACCTCTTTGTTTTATAAATGAAATTTGTCTTTTTCCTGTTAATCCGGCTTCTATCAATGTAATTATTAGGCAGGCAAAGGAACATAAGAGGGAAGAAGGGAAAGGTTTTCCTTCCCTATAGTTTCAATATGTTCTTTGAAAATATTACCCCCCCCTTTTTTGTAGTAATTTATTTTTCCTAGTGAAAACTGACATAGAACACACTTTCCTACTCACTTTTTCATCAATAAAAATAAAATGTTTACTAAGCTATTCACATTTGAGGATGTATTATTTGGTCTTGAAAATTAATGGGGTTAACTATTTTACTAAGCACCACACATTAATCCACTAAGCCTACCTAAAATTCAGAAATAAGTCCTTAAAGTTCGCATTATGTATTACATTTATATTGATTCAGGAGGAGAGTACATTCACTCATTCATCTGGCTATTAAACTACATCCAATCGCGAAAACTCTAATCTAGAGAAGTCAGAGAAATCTGACAAAATAATGAGTTTTCATTCATTCCTTGTTTATTTTTTTACATATTTCACAAACCAGAGTTAATATTGAAATGGTCTATTGGTTTTCATCTTCTTTAATATTTTCTTGGAAGGAAAAATAAAACACAAACACTCACAAAGTGTATAGGGCTCATTTCGTTAAAAATTAGGATATCAGCTTAAATATATCACCAAAGTATCTGTTCTTTTGAACCTATCGCTTCATGGTTGTTCAAAGAATAATAGTCATGCTACGTAATGCTAGCCATATTTACACATTTCCACATGTGTAAATTAATGATTTTTTAAGTGATTGCTTCAAAAATTCTATGTATTTATTATAGTATATATTTCATGTGTTAAAAGATTCTTTCAAGCTAACTTCAAATTTACTTTTCATAAGTTCCAGGTCTTGTTATTCAACACATTAGTGCACAATTAAAATTAAGTAGGTCTATGGAAAAAATAAAAACACCTTATTAAACTTTTTCCTTGTACTGATTGAACCACTCCAAAGGTTTTTAATCAGGTTAAAAAAGAAGCTTAAGCTTGCCATATTTATTATATCTTTACCTAATATTAAATTCAAAGAGATTTTAGGAAACCAAAGGAACTAAATTTTAGTACTTTTTACTTTTCTTACTCTATGTTCACATTTATGAAAGATGGAGGCAAAGTAGAATGACTGTAGGTTCTCATCCCTGAACACAGCTAGATAACTATTGAATCATTCTAAATACCCCAGAAATAGGCCTGAAAACTGGCAGTACAAACTCCACAACTAAGAAGAAAGAAGAGGTCACCTCAAAGAAGGTAGGAAGTGTGGAGACAAGATTTAAGGGAAAAGCGGATCCCAGGTGCCATGGTCCATAAGGAGCTGTGGTCTCAAGAGAAGGGCCAGAGAGAGGAGCACACAGGGGAATACATAGGGAAAACATTTCCCCAAAGCCATTGGCTTGCAAAATGAAAGGGACTCCATTTCATGAGTTCTTACAATCAGTGGGGTTTAAAGCCTGGAGTTATAAAGGTCAGTGGGCTTGACTAAGATAGAGTCCAGAGAAAACTGCTTCGCTATATGTTTCCTACAGGAGAATCATTTAAATCTAAAGAATCAATTTTAATATTGTATGGTGACAGAGAGTGACTACTCTTATCTGGGTGAGCATGATTAATATATAGAATTGCTGATTCAATATGTTGTATACCTGAAACTAATATAACATTGTATGTTAATTATACTTCAATATAAAAAAAGAGAGAAAGCTTAAAAAAAGAAAGATAAAAGAGAAAAATGTATCAACTCTGCCAGCTACTGAGAAAATTTGTATGTTTTTATACAAAAACTTAAATTTATTATCAAATTTATAATATGAATGTTTATAATTTGATGATATATTAATATATGCAGAAATATGGTGAGCAATAAAACACAAAATTACACATTACTTAATTTTCTTTTATTATGCTTATTTTTCTTACTTATTATAACAACTTTGTCATATTTACTTCAGAAGTTTTTGTTAAACAAATTAAAAAAATCCATCAAACTAAATACTCCTGTTTACTTTTCTCAAATTTCATTTTCTATTTTCTTTTCTCCTTCTCCAGAGCTAATCACAATTATGAATTTGATGTTTTCCTCTAACTATAGTGCATTTGTATATGAAAGTAAAATATAATATTGTTTTTCCTATTCTTAAACTTTCACAAAGTATCTCAATTTTATTGTATTCTCAAGCTACTTTTCCTGTTTGTGTAACTTTAATTGATGAGGCTTGATTTATTCTCATTGATATGTAACTGGATTTCATTCATTTTAATTGTGATATAATATTCTATTTTATAAATATACCACAGTGTTTGCTGTCTACAGTAGTAAGACATTTGGGTTGCTTCCAAGAATTATAAATAATGCTGTAATAAATTTTATTTATATAGCTCCTATGCACATGTGTGAGAGAATTATTAAGTATTGAGTTAGAGCACATGCAAAATTTCTTGCTATTGCCAAATTGTTCTATAAAATGATTTCACCAGATACAATCCCACTGGGATGCATGAGAGCAGGCAATTTACTCAATGCAAATTTTCCTCATGTTTCCTAAGTTTTTTTAAATTACTTTTTTCCTTCTTGGTTGGTAGGTTCTCTTTCTCTATTTCTCTTCTTCTCTTCTCTTCTCTTCTCTTCTCTTCTCTTCTCTCCTCTCCTCTCCTCTCCTCTGCTCTCCTCTCCTCTCCTCCTTTCATCTCTTCTCCTCTTCTATTCTCTTCTCTCTGCCTCTCCCACTCTCCCTGTCTGTTTAACACTTTGGATACTCTTTGGATTCTAGCTCACTGTTAGCTACGTGCATCGCAAATATCTTCTAGTCTGTGACTGTTTTTTTCATATTTTGATGTATTTTATTAATAAATTTCATATTTAGAACGGTTTTAGATTTACAGAAAAATTGAAAACATAGTATGTAAAGTTCTCATATAGCCTACACCGTTTCCTCTATTATTAATATCTTATGTGAGTATGGTGCATTGTTTAAAATAATGAATCAATATTGATACATTGCTATTAAATTCCATATTTTATATACATTTACTTTAGTTTAACCTCATGTCCTTTCTCTGTTTCAAGATTCCATCCAAGATACCGCATTACATTTTGTTTTGGTGTGGTTTTAGCCTCCTCTTGATTGTAGCAATTTCTCAGCCTTCTCCTATTTTTTGATGATCTTGACAGTTTTTAAGAGTACTGGTTAGATATTTTGTAGGAAGCCACTATTGGGATTTCTCTGACAGTTTCCTCAAGATAAAACTGGGTTATATGTTATTGGGAGGAAGACCGCAAAGTAGAGTGCCATTTTCATCACATAATATCAAGGGCACATACTATCAACATGATTTATGACTGTTGATGTCGATCTTAAACACTTGCTTTAGGCAGTTTTGTTTGTCAGGATCCTCTACTCCAAATTTACTATTTTCCCCCTTTCATACTGTACAAGTCACTATATGCAGTCCATCATTTGGAGTATAGACACCATTGTTTTTAGTCGTAATTCAGATGTGGATCAACTCAAGTAAGACATCTTTCAGTCTTAAAGATAATACTGCCTTAAAACCTTTGATGTGTCCTGCATGAGTAGAAGGTAGTATTTATTCAGAATGAAAAAGTCAAGTGAAAAAGCATAAAGTAAGACAAACTAATATATATTTAACACTCAATAGGGGTTATGGAAATGTTAAAAAAGTAAAATTGATCTCTCCCCTTGGCAGTTTGTACTCTATTTAGTGGGGAGCCTGAGAAAACATATACAACCCCAAAATTAGAATACATAGGTTTTTAAAAATGGCTTTGTTCTTGATGTGTATATTTATATAAAGGGAAAAAAAATCCTTACATAATGACTCCTTAATTTGATATTTTTCAACAGAATTAACAGTGATTATTTTATTTAAAAACAAAACAAAGCAAAACATGCCATGGTTATTTCACCAAAGATTGTGATTAGAAGGCCTGGAATTGTTCCAGACACATATGAGAATTAAATAAACAAACAGTGCATATAATTATAATAAAACACCCAATGTTGCAAGGTGCAAGTATCATCACTATTTTAAAAGAAAAAGTATGTTGGGGACACAGAGACAGAATGAAACCTAAAAGCATAACATTTATGGTATGCTCTTAGGTTAGATTTGAAAATATATACAGGACTTGGATTGAAAGCGAGAAATGGAGTGAGAATTTCAAGCAAAGCAAATTACTAGAAACAGGTCTCAAATATAGGATGCCTATGTGTCTGGAGAGGGCAGTAAGTAGGGTAGTAATTAATGAGACCAAGTGTTTAGGTTTAAGATAGTTACTAAAGTAAAGCCAAAAAATATATTTAATAATGTGCAGCCTCTGTTTAAAATCATGGTTATTCCCCATTCCTATAAGATAGAGATTGAAGTCTTCTGATGTGGCAAAAGGTTCATCAACACCTCACTTCTACCCAACGTTTCAGATTCATCTTCCACAGTAATGTCATTTGTATCCTACTTGTCAGCCATAGAATCCATTTGAATTTCCTCAAGCTCATCATTTGTAAGACAATTGTTTCCCACACTAACCAGAAGCCCCTACACCTACCTGCATCTCACTTTCTCTAAATATTATCACTCCTGGGAATCTTTCCTACACAGCCTCTCCCCATCTCTTTGTCCATGAGACTTCCATATGTCAGTTCCCAAATTTTTTACTAGGTACATATCTCTATTAGCATTTCCTCTTTCCATAATATATTTGTAATCTTTTCTCCATATATCTTTTTCTCTGTCCTTTTGAGTTCTCTGAAGGTGAGATATTTGTTTTTTGTTTTTATTTATTTATTTATTTTTATTCAGTGTATCCAGCATAGGGACTGAAGCAAAGTATTTACTCAGTGTTCATAACTGGAAGACTATGGAGGTATAAGACCATCCCCAACTTAGGTAGAAAGCATATATGACAACAATTAGCTATGTACAATTACATTTTCTTAAAAAATAGGCCGCTATGTCTTCCAGTGTATGAATGCCATGCCTCAGGTTTATAACTTATGAGAGAAAATAGGGAATGAACCAATGGCACTTGTCTATCAATCAGTCAGAAGCAAGGTCTTAGAATAATATCCAATATGTATGTCTTAAGTTGAAAATTGATAAAGGGACATAATCACAGCTCATGATAGAACTTGTGTTTGTAATAAATATCCATAATCTTTAGTAGGGAGAAAATAACCAGGGTACATATGCTATATTACAGTAATGGCAAAGTTACTCGTGTATCCTGACGGATGTTTGAATTCTCCATGAGACCTGCTGAGACATTGTCCTTTTTTTCCCTCATTCAACACTGTGTACTTAGAATATTTCATCACCTGTGTTAACCAGAGTAAATTGACCTCATTCACCTTCGTTTTGGAAGAACCAAGATAATGTTAATAAATAAATAAAATAATGTAGAAGAGTCAAAATTCCATCTTCTGAGAACAGAAAGCAGATCTAAAATTTTCACAAGATTTAATCATCAACATGAATCTATGGCCGTAATACACTCTTGCCTTATAACAATAGTTTCAACAAGTATTGCCTGGCTATTTCATTAATTTTAAAAACTACAAAATAATTGTATAGAATGCTATCCATTAATTTCCTCTTCTCTTTTAAGAAGAAACTGGATATTTCATATTAGGTCTAAAATATTTGCACATGTCCTCCACAAAAGCTTGATCATTTAAGATCAAAGCCAAGAGTAAGTCTGAAACTCTGAAAGGAATGCAATTATTTTTTCACAGCTGTTTGCTATTTCACCCATGCAAGAACCACAATACTTCAGTAGAAATATTTTTAAAGCAAAGAAAAAGTTTAAATTGTGACTGAGGGCATGTGTTGGTAAGGCTGAACTACTTATGTTAGCCAGTCAAACTAATCCCCGGACTTGGATGATAGGAGGTCTCTATAGATTCTTGGGAGTTTCTGTATCATGATTTTTGTTTCTTTTAATCAAGGTTGCTATGAAAAGTAAATAATCCCTTGAATAAAACTCCAAGCAAACTCTAGTTAAATGACATGATTTTAGGCTAAGACATAGGTTCAGATGGCCAACCACATGATGTAGTGCTTTTGTCTGCTTTGTTTTCTTGATAGAGATGAATATTACTCTCTAGTTACATGTAACCAGGAAGTCAAATTTCAGGTGTTGTTCTTGAATTTCTCTGTTTGCTTTGCCCTGTTTCTGTATCTTCTGTTGCCTTGTCCTGCTTGATCTCATCTTATTTTTTTTAATTAAGTTTATTTATTTATTTTGAGAGAGACAGAAACAGTGCAAATGGGGGAGGGGCAGAGAGAGAGAGAAGGAGAGAGAGAATTCCAACCGGACTCTACTCTGTCAGCACAAAACCTGACGTTGTGCTCAAACTCACAAAACCGTGACATCACGACCTGACCGGAAACCAAGAGTTGGCTGCTCAACCAACTGAGCCACCCAGGTGCCCCTGCATCATCTCAGTTATTGTTTTAGCCTTTTAGTGAAGGTTGTGTGGATATTTCTCTCTGCCTTTACCTTGTGCTTTTTACTGAGAAACAGTGAAAATGTTGTCCTTTTTTTCAGAAACCAAAACATTCCAAACAAAAGTGCAAACAAACAAATGCAAACACAAAAATCTCAAATGCTTGCTGCTTCTGGTTTCAGCTGGGACTTTGCACTCTCACTTTCTGTATCTCTTCATTGCTGTTTTACCAGCATCAAAAGAAGGCCAAATTGAAAAATAGTTGAAGTTCCTCACTTTATGAAGACTGCTCTGATTGTTTCTATGTTGACTAATTCAAATTTGGAAAGGAATTTTAGTGGAAATCTGAGATCTTATTAAGGAAAAGAGAGCTTCTAGGAGTCATTCTCTCTGCGAGATTCATCTCTAATATTCAATCACCACTGAATTAAGCTATTTACTTTCAGTCTCCCATTTGATCTTGAAATGACTTTTGGATTAAGTAATTAAAAGTAGAAGTGACAGGTGAAGGGCTGGTGTGGCACTTGGGACATAAATACAGTTAGAGGAAACAATTGAGGTTCTCTTCAAGAAAACTATGGCCAAGCTACAAGAGCAAAAGCATGTTCTGCTTTCTATGTGCACTGGGTCCTACCCAAGCACAGTGCAATGTTATTGTCACCAATATAGGTGTGCCTGTAGAGACAGGATTAGCGCAGTGGTTTTAAGGGCTCATACAGGTCACCATTCACAATCTCTGATGTTTCTGGGATTTGTAATCAGTTTTAGAAAAAAAAACTGGGGTGAAAGCTAGCTTCTTGCAGAAGACTTATTTTTCTTGTACTCAATTTTATGAAACTTTCCTACTACATATTATTGCACCTAGGTTCTTAAAGCTATCACAGTCTCTTATTCATTCCTTTTTTTTTTAAGTTTACTTATTTATTTTGAGACAGAGAGAGAGAGAACAAACAGGGGAAGAGCAGAGAGAGGGAAAGAGATAATACCAAGCAGGCTCTGTGCTATCAGTGTACAGCCCGATGGGGGGTTGAACTCACGAACCATGAGATCATGACCTGAGCCAAAATCAAGAGCTGGACTCTTAACTGACTGAGCCACCCAGGCATCCCTTTTCCACCATTCTTTAATAGCTACGATTTTTTTCTTTTTCTTTTTTGTTTTTACAGAAGAGAATTTGGAGGCTGCTTATTATTTGATGTGTAAATGAGCAGATGTGTTAGAAAAAAAAAGTCTTCCTAGACTCATGCTAGAGACCCCACCATTACTACAATTACTGTAATTTCTTAATCTTGGAAAGGCATTGAATTTCAGAGTTAGGCTTCATGGTTTCAAGAAACATCCCTTGCCATATGCTACCTTCATGATTCATACACAGGAGGAGGTATTTTTTCAATCCTCAGGTGTTTTATATGAAAAATTGAGAACAGATCCTGATTAATCAGACCTTTTCTGTGTCCACATATTCATCATTCCCTTTTATAAATCCCATTTTTTAATGCATGCCCAAGATAGGAAATCTGAGATATTTACTCCGAGTCTTATACACATTCACAAAGTACAGGTCGTTCCTAGACATAGTTATTTTATTGTTATTACTGTTGCTTAATGCTGTCCTGCACATATTTTTCTGTAAAACATCTGATAAAAGATAAAGTAACAAAATTAGTGCGTGAAGGTAAGTGCATTTGACTGGTAAGATCTTTCTAAAATCATGATAGCTTATTGTAGTACTATAAAATATTCTTCTTGGTAACACTAAGAAAGAAGATATCAGTTCATATCTTCCAGGGTTGGAGAAGAAAATCAAGCTCTCAGTTGATACTCTAAGGCTTATTTGGCCACATAGGTTTGACTTATGAATAAAATATATATATTTTGCTATCCACTCGGGAAACCTCTGCTGTAATTTCTACCTTTTGAACTCTACTTCATTTGTGAGAAAATTAGTTCTTGCAATAATTTCCTCTTTTTAGCAGACTTCATGTGATACCACATCATACTTTTTTTTTTTTTTTTTTGCAGGGGGAGCTTCTTTGATAAGCACATGGCCTAAACTGTGTGTAGGACACAGCCTTTCATACTGAAGTGCTATGAGAACACCTTCAAGCAGCTCTAGCAGGATTATCCACATGTACAAGACTCAAGGTCTATAGTACAATAGTAGATATCAACACCAAACACGAAGCAGACATTTTCTATATTTTTTTAATGTTTATTTATTGTTGAGAAAGAGAGAGAGAGAGAGAGGGGTAGGGGCAGAGAGAGTGGGGGGGACAGAGGATCTGAAGCAGCTTTTATGCTGACAACAGACAGCCCGATGTGGAGCTTGAACTCACGAACCGTGAGATCATAACCTGAGCCAAAGTTGGAGGCTTAACTGACTGAACCACCTAGGCGCACTGAAACAGACATTTTCATATAGACCAAAAAGAAAATGGTTTAAGAACCTACAGCCAGCTCAAATATATAAAAGAGGGGTAATTGGATTAGGGAGAAGCTTTCTTTGCAGGGAAGGATTGCCTGCTCTGAGTCTCAGAGTCGTGGGAATGAGCCCCTAATGAGGGACTAGCCAATGGAACTATTTGGTAAATGTTGACCTACTTGTTGCATTTGGGAGAGAAGAAGAAACTTGTACCTGACGAAAGTATGAAGACTGGAGCAGACTTTGGCCCAGAGATGGATTCGAGCTGGGAAACTTAGAGGGCTGGCTTGGGTAGCAGAGCCAGGGAGTGTGGGTGCATTCTGAGAGGTCTATTGTATCAGGTTGCTCTAGCAAAGGGTAGCTGAGTGTTTTACATGGGCCATATTTGAACTCCAAAGAAGAGAGCTGGTGATTTGAGGTTGCATTGCTTTCTCTTGCCTAGATCCCCTCATGAGTAAGGAGTCCTCAATTGAAAGAGCTTGCATATGCATTGCTGGACACAGAGGAGCTAAAGAAAAGGTCGTGAGTGACCACTAAGGATAGAGATACAACCTTCCTAGCCAAGAAACTTTGGGAGAAAGGTGCCCGGCAGGTACTACTCAGGAGAAATCTATCCTGTCAGGCCTAGCTTGAGATGGCCAGCCAAATGACTCAGCCAAGAAAGAATCCTAACACTATCCTATCTCCTCCTTCTCCTGACTTGGAGTTGACTCTCAATGAATGACAATGAAAAACAATTAAGGAAATAATGAGAAAGGCGAGAATGGAAAGAAGACCATTTCTCTTTTCCTGACAAGATTAGTTTGAAGTGGGGGCAAGCTAAGGAAGAGGAAAAATATTATCTCTAAGTCAAGTTCTAAGTTTTAACTTATATTTGGCATTGTCCATTCTAATTTCAAAATTGGAATTGAAATGTGATTTACGATAGGACAAATCATTACCAAGAATGAAGGAAAAGCCATGGGTCTGCCACAACTTTCATTCAGGGACAGGTGAAAACTATCCAACTGAATATATTTTAAGGAGTTGTAGTGAGTGTGTGGCCACACAAAAATAAAATTGTGTTTCAAGGCGTCTGGGTGGCTCAGTTGGTTGAACATCTGACTTCGGCTCAGGTCATGATCTCAGGCTTTGTGAATTCAAGCCCCACATCAGGCTTGCTGCTGTCAGCATACAGCCTGCTTCAGATATTCTGTCCCCTTCTCTCTGTCTCTCCCTCTCTGCCTCTCCCTCTCTCTCTCTCTCAAAAATAAACAGGGGCACCTGGGTGGCTCAGTCGGTTAAGCGGCCGACTTCAGCTTAGGTCACCATCTTGCAGTCTGTGAGTTCGAGCCCCGCGTCGGGCTCTGGGCTGATGGCTCAGAGCTTGGAGCCTGCTTCTGATTCTGTGTCTCCCTCTCTCTCTGCCCCTCCCCCGTTCATGCTCTGTCTCTCTCTGTTTCAAAAATAAATAAAACATTAAAAAAAAATAAAAAATAATAAACATTAAAAAATTGTGTTTGTTTCCTTTGCAAAATAATCTGGTTGCACATATTTCTCTTTGCTTTTTAAAAAAAAAATTCTTGGCATTGATGTTAATGGACTATGTGGTTATTGCTAGACAAATGGGGTAAAGATTTTACAGTGCCATCTCAAACATGCAGCTCCTAAAAAATTACTTGTGGGTCACATTAGGTTGCTTAGAAGTAATTATGGCTGTGGTAGCTCTCCCGTTTTCTTTTTGTTTCTTACTTTATATCTTACAAAGCTTTATAGTTTACATATGCTGTCATAATTCTTAACTCATTTGATATCCAAAATAATCCAGTGTTGTGGCAGGACATTGTTTTGCCGATTTAAGGAAAAGGAAAACAATACCCAAGAGGCAAAATAATTGCTCAAGTTTATGTTGCTAATAAGTGGCAAAACCAACAGTCTAACTCAGTTTTCCGAATACAAATATCACAAATCTGGATTCAATATTCAATGCCAATGCACTCTTCTGTTTTTAAACACCATCGTAATCCATAGTAGCTGACAATTTCTGAGCATTTTCTATGTGAAAGACACTTTTCTAACTGCTTCTCATTTCTTGTTTTTAATAAGAGCCCTGTTAGGTGGGGATGACTGTTCCCATTTTGCAGATGAGAAAAAGGAGGCCTTGATAAATATTTAACCTAGATCATATATATTAGACAGCAAGTAGCATTGAGAGGATTTGAAATCCAGGTAATCTGACTTCAGAGTCTAAAAAATCAACCACTGCACTCTCTGTGTTTTTGAAACCTATAGTAAGTATAGGTTATCATAGATACACAGGATTCTATGTGTTAGAGATCTAAAGTGTGCATAATCCTAAGAAATAATTGCTATTACTAAACTACTACTTTTCTTAGACAGATGGAAAGAGCACTAGGCCTGAATTCATTAGATTTAGTTTTCATGTCTGCTTTTGTTTTCGGAGAATTGTGATATTCATGAAGTCACATAATTTCTCAATATCTGTTTCCTTATATGTCTATCATAAAGAAACCATGTTAAATTCATTTTGCAACTGGAAAGGAATTATGCTTAGGCTCACACAGTAATAGTGAATTAATTTCTAAAGAAAAAAGACATAGATATCATGCTATATTTGTTGGAACTAATGTAATAACAAAAATAACCATAGATTGGGTGACTTATAAACAATAGAAATTTACTCCTTATAGCTCTGGAAGCTAGGAAGTTCAAGATCAAGGCACTGGCTGATTCTGTGTTGGGTGAGGACCTGCTACTTGATTCATAGATGATAATCTTTTTGCTGTACACTCACACAGCAGGGGAGCTCTCTGGCATCTTTTACATAAGGGCACTAATTCCATCCATGAAGGGACCTCCTGAAGCTCCACCTCCAAAGTCCATCACATGGGGGATTAGGTTTCAACCTATGAGTGAGACAAAAATATTAGGTCCATGGCATATGCCCTCAGTAATGTCAATGTCAGAATTAATAATAAAGCAGATATTTATTTGTCATCTGTTATCAGAGCTGATACTCAGCTGGCAGAAATGGAGCTGGCACATAATTGGTGTCTGTGCTGTTCCATGGGGTAAATGTTTTCCATGTACATGTGCCTCTAATAATCTCAAATCAAAGTGTTCCATGCATACAAAAATATTAGTAAATCATCACATGGCACTTGAACAAAAGAACTTATCGGATAATAAATATTCCAATCAAAATGTCAGAAAGTTTTGGGGCACCTGGGTGGCTCAGTCAATTAGGTGTCTGACTTCAGCTCAGGTCACGATCTCACAGCTCGTGAGTTCGAGCGTCGTGTCAGGCTCTGTGCTGACAGCTCAGAGCCTGGAGTCTATTTGGGATTCTGTGTCTCCCTCTGTCTCTCTCTACCCTCCTCTGCTCATGCTCTGTCTCTCTCTGTCTCAAAAATAAATATTTTAAAAACTGCCAGAAAGTTTTTAACTTTTAAGTGTATATTTACCATTTAACAATGAATCTTTTAACCAATGGGCTAAAATGTTGAATTGGAATAAAATTGTATGCATTGACATTCATTTCAATATGCTAAATTCTATACAGCAGATATATTCATAAATTAAACATTGACAATCTTTATTATTTTTGCACTAAGTTTTGACTTTATATTCTAGCTGATGAATGATTATTTTGAATCATGAAATGACACTACTGCTGCTAGCTATCTTCATACAGCAGGATTTGTACAATTATTTGAATATTTCAGCGCATTTTATGTTATTACTCATAAAATGAGTGGATAATGGGATAGTGATAAGAAGCTTACATCTCATAAACTGAATTTCTTTGAGGCAAAGTTAGAAATGATTATCATGCTTCAGGTGATGAATCTTAAGATTCACTGTATTCACAGTTCTTAAGCTAGTTTGTGTTCCATTGAGAATGAAAATAATAAATTAAGTACATGTATAAAATAATAGAAATATTTCAAGAATATACTGTTTAAAAGGCAAGATTTATTTAGGGAATTTCTAATATTCTGTTTTCTAGATTTTTAAGATACCATGAATAGTAAAATGCATCATCATTTAAAAAGTATCTCATACTATAAGAAAAAAACACAAATGAGCAAAGGGTAAAAGAGAGAGAGAGAAAGAGAGACAAATCAAGAAACAGACTCTTAACTACAGAGAAAAACAGATAGGTACCAGAGGGGAAGTGGGTATGGCAATGGACGAAATAGGTGATGGGGATTAAAGGATTAAAGAGTGCACTTCTGATGAGCACTAGGTCATTAAAAACTTAAAAAAAAAAAAAAAGTATCTCATAAAGAAGGCACTGTGCTGAATGCAAAGTAAAAAATCCAAGATGTACACTGATCTAAGAAATGCCAAAATGTGAGTCTTGGAATCAGATAAATACATTATTATTTTTAATACTGATTTTTTTGTCCAACTTTTAAATTTTTGATTCTTAAATGCTTATAGAATGTATTATCTATAAAAGTTGTGATAGAAACTAGATCCGTTTTCTCTCCACATAAAAGCTTTTATTATTTATTTATTTATTTATTTAGAGAGTGTGAGCCGGACTGTCAGGCCACATTTTTGGCTTTAGCTTGAATGGACGCAAAAATCAAAGGGCAAACATTATTTTCTTACATAGTTTGAAATGTAGACTCTTCTGAGTTAAACCTGTGTTCCTGCTAACAATTATTTATATTTTTTTACATTTTTTGTCTTTTTTCTTATTTTTTATTGAAGTATAATTGATATACAATTTTTCCTACTATTTCTGGTGCATATAATAGTGATTCAATATTTTTGAGACATTATGAATCGATCCTTATGATGTCTAGCTACCATCTGTCACCACACAAAGTTCTTATAATAATATTGATTATATTTCCTATGCTGTTCATTATATTCCCATCAGTTATTTATTTTATACGTGGATGTGTATACCTCTCAATATCCTTCACCTATTTTGTCCACCTCTCAACCTCTCTTTCTTTTGGTAACCAACTGTTTGTTTCTTGTATGTATGGTGTCTGTTCTGTTTTGTTTTGTTCGTTCATTTGTTTTGTTTTGTTTTTAATTTCTACATATAAGCAAATTCATATGGTATTTGTCTTTCTCTGTCTATTTCACTTAGCATAATGCATTCTAGGTCCACCCATGTTGTCACAAGTGTCAAGATTTCATTCTCTTTTTATGACCAAGGAATACTTCATTGTATGTATATACCTTTATCTATCAATGAACACTGAGTTTGATCTCATATCTTGGCTATTGTATATAATGCAGCAAAGAACATAGAGGTGCATACATCTCTTTGAATACGTGTTTTTGTTTTCTTTGGATAAATACCCAGAAGTGGAATTGCTGGAACAAATGGTAGATCTATTTTGAACTATTTGAGGACCCTCTATGCTGTTTTTCACAGTGGCTGCAGCAGTTTATATCCTCAGCAACAGTGTAGGAAGTTTCCCTTTCCTGTACACCCTCATCAACACTTGTTATTTTTTTGTGTTTTTGTGAATAGCCAATCTGACAGGTGTGAGGTGATATCTCATTGTGGGTTTGATTTCCATTTCCCTGGTCATGAGTGATGTTGAGCATCTTCTTATATGCCCGTTGGCCATCCGTATGCCTTTTTTGGAAAAATTTCTACTCAAGTTCTCTTATCACTTTTTAATCAGGTTGCTTGTTGGTTTGCTTTATAATATTAGGTTTGCCTAAGTTCTTTGTACATTTTGGATATTAATCTTTTATCAATGTATGATTTATAAATATCTTCTCCCATTCAGTAGGTTGCTTCTTTGTTTTGTTGATGACGTCCTTCACTATTATGTAGCATATATCAAATTTATATATGTTGTGTTCCTACAACAAAAATCAAAAGTAGTAGATAATTTATGGGGCAAATGCACATTTTTTCATTTGTTATTTTATTTTCATTTATACTAATAATTTTTCCTTTGCTTCTTGACTTTCATCTTTTATTGCTTGCTCATCAAAATTAGTACACTGTCTGCTAATGACTAGGAATTCAAGCAGTGTTATTCTCAATAAAGCTTAGTTTGTAATGCAAAAGTTATAAATATTTAGGACCAGGCTATCAAAAAGGAGTTAGAAATTAATCATAGTTAATTTCTTTGTTTATACTTGGCTATGGAACTTACTTGGAGATGATGCATAACTATTTTTTTCTTTTTGTGAATTATTTAATAGTCTTCCCTAATTTTAAGACTGATGATAATTTTTAAAGATGTGAATATGATGGAGGAGTGATTTATGATATTCAGCTTTTGATTGGATAGATAGATCATTATACAAAGAATAGGGAAATTTGTTTCTCTTTGAAGAATAAAATGCAGGTAATAGAAGAGAGGGAAAATTGTGAGAAATATGATGATGTTAAATTTTACCCATCTGGAGGATTCTTTGGTCTATTGGACTTTTATGTAGGGCTACCCAACACACAGTTGGGCCTGGCATGGGATGGTGAGGTTTAGAAAAGATATGTAGCTTTGAGAGCCATCGGTGTTCATGTAAGGAAGGGTATCAGTGATGATTGATCAACAATTAAGTTGCATATACGTACAGAAGAAGAAATATAAAAGACTAACTAGACTAATGAGAAACTCCAATTACTTTCTTCCTTCCCATACCTAATGCAGTTGCTTCAGGTTTGATCCTCATTATCTCTTGAATTAACTATATACTTTCTATTTTGTCTTTCTGCATCATTTTCCACATTGCCTCTATATTCACACATTTAAAGCAAATAACTTATAACAAACCCAAACAAATATTTATTGTGTCCTATTGTGCACAGAAGAAAGCCTGATCATCCTGCTTGGTATTCAAGATCTTCCACTGTTTGGCCAAAACCTGGATTGGCTGTGATTCCAGATAAAATTTTGGTAGAACCCCAGATAAAATGAATTTCTCCCTTATCCTTCAATAATAACCTGGTTGTTTTCCTGTAGCTCTTTTTCAATCTGAATTTCATGACTTTACACATGACTGATCATTAGGGAATAAATCAAGGTCATAAATTGACTCAAAGTCACTGACTAATAAAGACTTTTCATGTAATAGATTCTCAACAATTTGTTTCCTGGTTAGATTTAGGAAAAATTGTAAAACTTTGGATGTATACTGCGTGATGACACTCATTCAATTAAAATTCCAATTCAATCAGGTAGTATGAATGTTCAGAAATATCTTACTTTCAATATTTGTCCCATATTTTTAGATCTCCACCGTTGTTTAGTGTTCTATATTAATGCAGTGGTAGGTCTTTATTTTTATACTTTATGTGCTTTGTTAGCCCCCTGTATAAATCTGAAATGTTGAAAAAACATGGAGCATATATTTCCTTTGCTTATGATTATGTATCTGTCACTGCAAGCAATTTGACATTATTTTTACGTAATAGACTATTGCTCTTGACTTGCTTAGAAGGCATTAATTATGATTAGGTCAAACATGAAAAGTAAAACCTTCCCTAAACTCTGAGTCTACAAGTAGCCTTATGAGCAATGCTTTTTGTAAATTTAGGTGTGTAGTTTCAAAAGCGATGTCTATAATAAACAAATAATTAGACTGGATGGATACTTGAAAAAAAAAGTTTCTTACAGTTTACTTCTATTTTAACTTTAGATATTGACTTCTAAAAAATGATAGGGTTTGGCACACCGGAGTGGCTCAGTTGGTTAATTATCTGACTCTTAATTTCAGCTCAAGTCATGATATCTCATGGTTCATGAGATCGAGCCCCACATTGGCTCTGTGTTGACAGTGTGGAGCCTGCTTAGATTCTCTCTCTCCCTCTCTCTCTGCCCCTCCCCTGCTCACACTCACACACTTCCACTCTCTCTCTCAAAATAAAAATAATAAATAAATAAAATAAATAAATAGATAAATAAATAAGTAGGGTTTTGCTGACCCTTGTTGTTTCCCCCAAAATGAATTTTGACACCACATATTTGCTCAAGGAAAACACATTCTCATCTTAAATTTTTATTTCAAGAAAAATAAGTCAAGGAATGGGGTGAACAATATACATTATTATGTTTTTTGCTAATTAGCACTGGGGAACAATAAATTATTCTTTGTTTATGTCTGATCTCAGTTGTCCTACACCTGACAGTATCTGAAAAAAAAAAGTATATGCTAATGATTTTAATCATAAAAATATAGCAAAAGATAAAGTGAAAATGAGGGGAGGAAATAACGTGGAAGATGCTTCTGATAGTTTATAAAGATTAAAGTATTTATTTCTGTCATATGTATGTATTTACTTACTGAAGAATAAAACATGTATCACTTGAATAAATAATATGCCCAACGAAAATAAAATATAGTGTTTGTCATTTCACTTCTCTCCCTATTCTTAAAAATCTAGGGTTTTAGGGGCACCTGTATGGCTCAGTCAGTTGGGCAGCCAACTTCGGCTCAGGTCATCATCTCACAGTTTGTGATTTCGAGGCCCATGTGGGACTCTGTGCTGACAGTTCAGAGCTTGGAGCCTGCTTTGGATTCTGTGTCTCCCTCTCTCTCTGCCCATCCCCCACTCACACTCTGTCTCTAACTCTCAAAAATAAATTTCAAAAAAATCTAGGGTTTTATAAATTTATTATATAGTTGCATTTCCAGATTTTTATAGAACGTGCAAGATCTGTTTTATGTAGAAGCTTTATGAAGTGTAATTAAGAATTCTCTGCATAAAACTCTGGGTTATTCATCACAAACCAGATTTTATTTTGATTACATAATGTCAGAATCCTTCCATCTTGAGGGAAATTAGAGCTTTTCTTAACACCTCTATTAATGTATGCTTGCATTGAGCAAGCACCCCTCTATCCCTACCTTCAATAAGCAACATGGGAATGTGAATCAGAATAATTATTCCATGTTTTATTCTGAAATTCTACCCATGAATCAGTTAATTTATATGGAGATCTGCTAAGTTTATGGTGCCATTTGTATTTCTTAATCCTTCTTTTATTAGCTATACTTATGAGAAAATTATACCATTATTTTCCTACAAGCCTCAAGCCTCAACTAATTTGCGTAGTCAAAAATATTTTCAAGTGGCCTTTCCTTCCAACCTAAGAATTATTCATACTGTGTGTCTCAGTTTGACTGAATATGTCTCATTATTCATACATGTGCACTTTAGTCTGCTGGTAAGAATAAGCACTCAGGAAGCATAGTATTAACAGTACTTGAGGCTTGTACTAGTCAGTTGTTCTTGGCCTTTATTTATCTGTCATTGCTATGGCCTTTCTCCGTTTGTGTGTTTGTGGTTTTGTTTCTTTTTTTGTTTGTTTTGCTTTGTTTAGTGCTAGTCATTCATTAACATTATTTTTATAAAGACAGTGTGGATTTATGAGTAAGGGGAGACAGACATTTTCTCTTCTAAACTCTGGAATCCTGGCAACTGATCTGACAGTTGCAGAAGTTTTCCAGCATTATATGGTAACAATAGAAAGGGATTTGGAAAACAAAATTATGCCCATCAATTATTAATCTACATGCTTTCTTTCCCCCTACACACTGAGTCTCTAACATTAAAATTTCATTTCCATCAATATTTGTGAAAGGTAAAATTTACAGAGTTTTGTTATTTCAACTCTTCTCCTTGAATTCTAATTTTATGAAACCCCAAGCTTCAAATAACACTTAAAACAGCATTTTATTATTTCATTGAAGTTGTTAAGTCATAGCTTTGAAGATATTTAAATTCTGAGTCTCAGTAAAGCCGCAGACACATACACTTTTAAGGAGGTCTGAATGTGAAAAGTGGATATTCATGAGAGGATTGTCAAATGGAATCTATAGATCTCCAGGGGAAAATTCCAGGCAAAGGCATGCCCATTCAGCTCAAGAAGATGTTGCCTGTGATGAGGAAGAACATAAGGAAGAAGAGAATAATAGAAATTGAAGGCAAAATGGTTAACTGGGATCCAATTTTTGAAAGCTTTTTAGAGTATTGCAGGATCGTTTGGCTTTAATAAATCATACAGGAAGATGTTAACAAGTTTTTAGCATGTACTAAATTATATACTACCAGAATCATTATGGGTTGTGAACGCTGTGATGTTGGTCGACTCTAGACCAAGCAAAATATTGCTTTAAGATATGGCAATAGTCCAGGTGAGGTGATGGTGGCTTTTAGTGTAGAGGTGATGAGAAGCGGTTGGGTTCTTCTTAGTTTTGAAAGATTTGCTGATAGATTTTCTGTGAAATATGAAAAAAAAAGAAGTATCAAGGATGAATTTAAGAATGTTGCCCTGATGAACCAGAAGAATGAAATTGCCATTTGTGTAACAAGAAAGGCAGTAAGAGCAGATTGGATCTGGTAAAGGTGAGAAGTTCAGTTTGGAATATGTTAAATTTAATTGGCCTGTTACTTAACTATGAAAGTATGTAGGTATAAATGTTGGCATATATGTTTATATATATATATATATGTGTGTTTATATATATATATATGTTTATATATATATATGTTTTTATATAT
>NC_064811.1:113690500-113785714 GCF_023721935.1 Panthera uncia | reverse complement strand
AAAAAGTCTGTGGTAGAGTTATAAATTTTGAAGTTATCTGCATAGATATGCCATTTAACTGGAGCTGGACGATATCACTCAAGAAGACTATATATATATATATATATATATATATATAGTGAGAGAGAGTATCTGTGTGTAAGAATTGAGTCCTTGAACATTCCAATATTAACTGGTAGGAAAGACTAGAGGCCGAAAGGAGTGATTGGTGATGTTGGAGGAAACTGAGGACAGTAGTGTGATTAGAAGTGATCAAAAACCATTAAGTCAAGGAAGGGTTTAAAGAAGAATGGAGTAATCTCTGGGATGAAACAATGTATACACATCAAATAGGTTGGTGACAGAAAATAAATTACTATTAGACTTAGCAATATTGATAGTCCCTGATGACTTGTAAAGAAGTCACACACACACACACACACACACACACACACACAAGAATTTTGCTGAACATATGGCTAATAGAAGCTATTAGAATGGTCTCAAAAGAAAACAAGAGAAGAGCAAGTCACATAGAGACAGTATAAGTGACACTTCATAGGAAGTTGACATAAAGGGAAAAGAGAAAGTGATGTCAAGGGATTTTTTTTTTTAATCTAGAAGAGAAATAATAAATAATAATGACATGTCTGAACATTCATGAGAATTACTCATAGAGAGGTAAAAAAGAAACATGAATCACTGTTCTTATATAACAAGATAAGGTGGAATCCAGAGGACACAAGAGTATTAGGAGCACAGAGTTCATCCATATCCACAGGACGGTGATCAGAATTTTGTGGACCCCACTTCTGGCAGATGGATATATAAAGCGATGCAATTTAGTGGCAATTTTTTTCATCTGCTTTCATTTTATCAGCACATGAAAAAGTGTGTTCCTATATACATTAGGAATATATAATGTGTACAGTGTGTATAATAAGTTGAGCTCTTGCTTATATTATTATATAGGCAATAAATATCTGGAAAGAGTTTACCTCATTTAAAAGTAAATATATTCAGTAAAGAAGGAGCTCTTCCATCAGCGTTGCTGACAGAAAGAACTGGTACAGGGGTGGACTCACAGCGAAGTTAATAAAGTTTGAACTTTAGGACTCTTTTCTTGTCATGGGCCCTACTGTGGTAGTGGCCCTATTAATTTTGCATTTGCAGTTTTATTTATTTTCCTTAAAGAAAAGTTTACTTACAAGAGGCTTTGAACATCCTTTTGCCCATGTATCATCCTTTAACTGACTTGGGAAAACAATCCTCTAAGCCTTTTCTGTCTTATAAATCTCAAGAAAACATCTCTTGTTGACTGATTCCAACCTGGAATCTGGAACTATACATAGAAAGAGATTCTGGGAAATGTAGTTCTTTTGCCTTTGAAGAGGCTACAGATGATGCTGATTTGACAGGAGACTATCCAAGCATATCACGCTAAGGAAGAAAATGCAATTAATTGATTAGGAGATTAAGGAGACTTTAAGCCATTCAAGGGACTAGAGCTTAAACTAGGAGAGCATTTGTATATTAACACATCTGAAAGTGGATAACCGTGAAATATTAATCGAATCCTGGTTGATGCTAAAAGGACACAGAAGGATAACAGTTAGTTTGGAATAAAAAGGCAGAGGAAAAAAAGAACAAAGGATTTTCAAGATGTCTCCAGAAATGTTCATGGAAGAGGGTACCCTGATTGTAAGGCTTGTTTGGCATTCACTCATAATGTATTCAACGCATTTATTAATAATTCATATTAGATACTATCATTTAAAACAAGACATGAGTCGGGGCGCATGGGTGGCTCCTTTGGTTAAGCGTTGACTTCAGCTCAAGTCATGATCTCACAGTTTGGGAGTTAGAGCCCCACATCAGGCTCTGTGCTGACAGCTCAGAGCCTGGAGCCTGCTTTGGATTCTGTGTCTCCCTTTCTCTCTGCCCCTCCCCTACTCATTCTCTCTCTCTCTCACTCTCTCTAAAATGAATAAACTTAAAAAAAAAATTAAAACAAGACTGGAGTGGACCCTCTCTTTAAAGGGCATATAGTCTAGACCATCACTGTCCAGTTGAAATAGAATTCCAGCCCTAAATGTGAGCCGCATATGTAATTTCAAAATTTCTAGCAGCCATAACAATAAAGTAAAAAGAAGCATAAAATTAATTGTAATAATTTTACTTGACCTGATATATCTAAAATATGTATTATCATTTCAATATTTAATCAATATAAAATTATTAATGATATACATTTTACATTCTATTTCTTTTCTGGTACTGTCTTCAACTTCTGCTGTTGAATACCCCAGTGTGGACTTGCCACATTGGAAGTGCTCGGTGTGGTTAATGGCTACAGCATTGACCTGCACAAGTCTTCTAGACAATTGGAAGTTTATCCTGAATAATAATTCAGGAGTCCGTTATGAAAATGTCCTGTACTTGCAATCTGGACCACACAACAGTCTGTGGTGATCCCTCAAGATAATGCTACCTGTTAGGCTGGCTTGAGCTTCCTTTATGACATACAGTATCCAAAAAATTCCCATGAACCAAATTTTCTTAATTCTGAAAACTACAACAGTGTGTCCTTTAATTCTCTAATTTATTGTGATAATTGGGGACAGGGTGCTTTTCAAAATCAGTGAACACTGGTGTATCTTATGTTCTAACATCATCAACTAAATATGCCACAATTGGAAATGAAGTGATAACTTGAGTAGGTAAATAAGCTAACTTACAATATCCAATACAATTTATAATTTATATTTACAATATCACCCTAAACCGCCATTGCCTTTGCAAACGTACACTAGTTTTTAACCTTAATATATACTGGCATACCAAACTAAAAATATATTATAAGCCTCCTTCCTTTCCATTAAGGCAAATATGAGTTGGGTGGGAGATTAACTATGACTCAGCCCTTCCCTATGAGAAGCTGGATTGGGGGTTCAGAAAACGCTGCATCTCTGCACCTAAAGTTATTAAGGGTAGGGCAAAAGCAATTATTGGGAAGTTTAAAAAGCAAATTTAAAAAACCTTGACTAATTCAGCAATTTGTTGATTTCATATAAAAGTTCCACCTTCTGAAAAAAAAGTAAATAAATAAAAATAATGTGAAATTGGTGCTGATGAAACAATTATTGAGATTTTGGAATGGCTAAATCTATCTTACATATTTATAAAATCAATTTCTAAAATTGCTAAAAATTCCTTTAAAAATCTCAAAATATACAAAATGTCTGGGCATTATTTCGTTTAATTGTCTAATTTATTGTGATAATTGAGGACAGGGTGCTTTTCAAAATCTGTGGAGCACTGGTGTGTGCTGTGTTCTACCATCATCAACTAAACATGCCACAACTGGAAATAAAGTGAAAGCTAGTTTTGAAAAAACTATCTGTCATCTCAGACACAAAAGAAAATGGGGTGAATACATAGAAAAAGAAGCTAAACTTAAGCGTAATTCAATTTTATTTTATCTATAGTTGTCTATCTATCATCTACCCATTTACTAATCTCTTCCCCACCGTCTCCTGTTCTTTTGTTAGAAATTTAAAACTCCGGAAATTTCAACTAGCGTGATTTAGGCATGTGTGTGCGTGAAGTGGTTGATGTAGATAATTAGTCTTCTCAAATCATTTTTTTTTTTCTGTAGTAAACTGAAGAAATTATATTTAAATTTCTTTGTGGGTGCATATTTATAAAGATTGCAAGGTTACAGCTAACTGCCACTTGCATTTGCTTAGTAATGCTCACGATTTAGGATAGAAACTCCATCTGTTTTAGTATGTCAAGGGCATAGACAAATGCAAGTGTTTATAAATTAAAAGAAGAAATGAGAGCCAGAAGTCTGGGAAATTGTAGAAAGATTAATAATATCATTGGAAATCCAATTTGCCTGAACAGAAAATCATATTTTCTGGGAGAAATATTAATACCAGAGATGTCTAAGTGGGTTATTTAAAGATTAGATTTCAAAGGATGGGGGAGTAAGAACATAAACAAGGTCAAACAAATAAGGACTAATATTGTAGAAACTTGAGATCTTACTGAGGATTGATTGCCACCTATTTAAATACCTTTTGATGGTGGTAAGATACAAAAATTTGAAAGCATTTGTGGAGATCATTAAGTATATTTTGTTCAAATTAGGCCAGAGATGTTTAAGATACCGTATGGTGTCAGATAATGGGCAAGTATTAGAATAGAATGGTATGTGAACTTCATAAACAGTTTCTCAAATCCTGGCTCTGCAAGAACGACAGTGGAGGAGTTCATTGCTACAGAAAAGGCAAATGAATAAAGCCATCTACCATTTCGTGGGATTTCATTCTTCTTAAAATGTTAGCATATTTTCAGGAAAATTTATGCAGATATTAGATGAAATCTGTCTCAATGTTCCCATATATTGTAAATATATAAATATGGCATCAACATTCATGTTAAGACAACTCTGCAGCAAATTTTAAACACTGGGCAGATTATGTTTTTCTTTTTATAACTTCTAAGTTGTTAAAGAAACTCCATCTCTGTTCAAATATATATTTTCAGGAACTGTGTTCATGATCAGCTTATTTGAAATGTAAGGTGGAACTTCATTTTGTAAGTATTAGTGTGATCTTTCATTTTTCTGATCAGTGTCATCTAAGTATACCAAAACAATTCATGAGACCTTGTTGAAAAGTTATCCAGGGGGCGCCTGGGTGGCGCAGTCGGTTAAGCGTCCAACTTCAGCCAGGTCACGATCTCGCAATCCGTGAGTTCGAGCCCCGCGTCGGGCTCTGGGCTGATGGCTCGGAGCCTGGAGCCTGTTTCCGATTCTGTGTCTCCCTCTCTCTCTGCCCCTCCCCCGTTCATGCTCTGTCTCTCTCTGTCTCAAAAATAAATTAAAAAAAAAAAAACGTTAAAAAAAAAAAAAGTTATCCAGAAGTTCCTCTGCTTTCAAATCTGCTCAAAAATAGAATGGTAAAGATACTATTCCATAGATAAACAGCAGGGGGGCTGGTTTTTCTACCATATCTTAGTACATATGGCATTCTTTTCCAGGAAAGTTTTTGATTATTATACCCATGCAACTTCTACCTATATTTTAAGGCCAATATCAAAATCTTTGCTAATTGCATCAGATTTAATTAGAATGAGCTTCCATTTAGTAGCTCTTATTTCTTGTCCTTATTCACTCTTTTTGTGGTGGTGGTGGTGGTGGTGTTTTTTGAAAATTCTATTCTATTTGTAGCTTAGTATATTTGTATATTTTTGTCTTTTTACCTAGAGTTTAAACTCCTTGTATCTAAGAACTAAGTTTTTACATTGTATTTTTCTTTATAGCTTCCAATAGCTAGAGTCAATTGATTAGCTATCAGGTTTTTATTTTTTATTTCTCTTATTAAAAAAAATTAACATTTTTTATTTATTTTTGAGAGACACAGAGAGACAGAGCACAGTGGGGGAGGGGCAGAGAGAGAGGGAGACACAGAATCCGAAGCAGGCTCCAGGCTCTGAGCTGTCAGCACAAAGCCCGATGCGGGGCTCGAACTCACAAACTGTGAGATCATGACCTGAGCTGAAGTCGGACGCTCAACCGACTGAGCCACCCAGGACCCCAAGGTTTTTAATTAATATTTGTTAAAAAATTAAGGCTTTGTATCAACAGGTATGTGTGAGGGGATAATGAACTGCATGTGATTAGTTTTGCTAGTATGGAGAAAATGAACTAAGATATTGCAATTACAAAATAGCATTTTTAGTATAGTTGATGCATAATGCTACATTTGTTTCAGATGTACAACAAAATGATTAATCTACACTGCATTAATCTGTCACCAAACAAGGCTATTCCAACGCAACTGACTATATTCCTTATGCTGTACTTTTTATTCCTATGATTTATTCGTTCCATAACTGGAAGCCTGTATTTCCCACTCCATTTCACCCATTTGGCCCACCTACCTCCCCACTCCCTTTGACAACCATCAGTTTGTTCTCTGTATTTACAAGTCCTACTCTGCTCTTTATTTGTTTATTCATTTGTTTTTTTAGATTCCATATACAAGTGAAATCATACGGTATTTGTCTCTCTCTGTCTGTCACCTAGTATAATCCTATAGGTCCATCCATATTGTTGCAAATGGCAAGATCTCATCGCTTTTCATAGCTGAATAGTCGTGTGTGTGTGTGTGTGTGTGTATGTGTGTGTGTGTGTATCATCTCTTCTTTATCCATTTATCTATTGGTGGATATTTGGATTCCTTCCATAACTTGGCTATTCTAAATAATACTGCAATAAACATGGGGGGGTGCATATATCTGTTTGAATCAATGTTTGTTTTCTTTGGGGAAATACCCAGTAGTGGAATTATTGAATCATATGGTGGTTCTATTTTAGGTTTTTGAGGAATCTCCATACTGTTTTCCACAATGGTTGCACCAATTTACATTCCTACCAGCAGAGCACAATGGTTCTTTTTTCTCCACATCCATGCCACCCCTTGTTATTTCTTGCCATTTTTAGTATAGCCATTCTTACAAGTATAAGGTGATAATTCATTGTGGTTTTGATTTGCAAAATAAAAAAAATAAAAGCACATTTTTATGAGGATTTAATAAATGTAGTAAATAAGGAAATGGAGTAATTAAGGAGAGTTACCAGTAAAATTATTTCCAGAGTGTTTTGGGTTTGGAACCTGGAAGAATAGTGATATTGCTAACTTAAATGATTTGTGGGTGAAAATTATTTTATTATTTTTGTCTGTTGAGTTTTTGGTGCATCGAAAGGATCAGAATTGATTTTAAGGTTAGTAATCACCAGCAAGAAGGACATGTTAAAGTTTATATTAAGTCACAGCAACATGTGGAGCGAAATGAGAGATAAAAGCTACTGGAAAGGATTATGAAGCTCACCTATGGTATGAGGCCAGGTTCCAATCTCCTCATTTGAGATCTCATTCTTTTTATTAAAATAGTTGTAAAGTCATCTACTGAGAATCCACAATACCATCATGAGAATAGGAAGAAATGAGAGATTATGGCAATCATTTATATTACAAATACCAAGCTTAATTATAAATACTAGATACAAAACACCACCATCATCAACACAGTGTTATTAAAATTAACATTTATTGCCTGTCATTCTGCTAAGATTTATTTTATTTCATTCTCACAGTGTAATCAAGTAGGTATTGTTGTTTTCCCCATTTTAAAGATGACACGACTAGGAAACAGACTACTGGAGAAGTTGCCAAATGTCTCACAAAAAGCAAGGGATAAATTTTTTATTTGAATTTCAGTTAAACTCATGCCTTCAATTTTAATATCCATAAAATATTGATATAACACAGTTTACAAATATTATCAGTTTTTTCCACATTTTAACTGTTTTTTACTCTGTACCCTAAATTGTGAATGTTGATTATTATTTCCTGCAACCAAAAAAGATAAGTTAAATAAATATAGATGTTCCACCTCTCCCTCCCTCCCACCCTCTCCTTCTCCCTCTTTCTCTCTCTCTCTCTCTCTCTCTCTCTCTCTCTCTCTTTCTACCCCTGTCCCTCTCCCTCTCTCCAAATCTCTCGAATGGCATAAAAGGAAAGGAAATTAGGTAAAAGTGTTTAAAAGCACAGTGCAAATGTCTCTTTGGGAATGCCTAAACAACATTATAGGTATATTTTGATTATTTACTTTAGACATTCCATTGAACACAAGAAAATTTTATGTATATTATATGTGTTTCTGTGACATGTCTTCTTGACTAAGAAGTAAAAATGTAAGAAATAAATGAATGCTACTTTAATATTTATATCTAGGCAAAGAGAAGTCTATATTTAACAGCACAGTGTAATTTAACTGTTCTATCAGAGATGCTAGTGATGTAGAAACTTCTGAAGTTTTATTTTTACTGCTATTTTTGTTTGTTTCTTTTGCTCTGGTCTAAGCACATGAGCTTGGAAAAATGTTTCCTTTAGATGATACAACGGGTTGATCCATTTCTTATTCTTGTAACTTGTGTTAGGGTTTATGTACTTGAAAGATTGTAGTTTATAAGGGTTAAAAGTGCAGGTTTTGAAGACAAATTGAATGGGTTGGAATTTCATCAGCATCATTTACTTAGAAAACCTTAAGAAAATGTCTTAGCATCTACTACCTTAGTTTCCTCACTTTTAGTTTTTAATGTTTTATTCTATTTTTTATTTATCTTAGAGAGAGAGAGAGAGAGAGAGAGAGAGAGAGAGAGAGATTGAGGCAGAGAGAGAGGGAGACAGAGAATCCCAAGCAGGCTTCTCGCCGTAAGCACAGAGCCCTACTTGGGGCTCAAACTCATGAACTGTGAGATCATGACCTGAGCAGAAACCAAGAGTCAGACACTTAACCAACTGAGCTACCCAGGCACCCCATTTTCCTTATTTTCAAAATGTAGCGATTAATGATACTACTTACTCTACACATTGCTATAAGGATTAAGTGAGCTAATATAGGTGTTATATGAGTGTCTGGCAGATACTAAGCTTTAAATAATCAAAGGAATATTTGGTCATAAATAATGGATGTGTTCAAAATAGAAAATAACCCTATCCTAAAGGTCCTGAATAGTATGTCCCAATAAAGCAGCCCTTTATCCCAGCTTTGGTAAATCTCTTATGGACTGAGATTCTTTCTTATTACTACATCAAAATGTTCTGTTTGCTTCCTGCTGGCATACACGCCCAAGTGATAGATATGCTGTGCTTTGCAAGCCACGCAAAGTAGTATAACCTTTCTCATGAACCAGATTCCTAGGGAGGAGGGGCCGGCCAACCTGACATATGTTAATGAGATGCAGCAAAATAAAATTTAGGCCTTGAAGATGAGTCTCTATTTTTCTCAGGATTTCAGTCACAGTGGCAGATGCTAATTTATACACAAGTCTCACGTTCTGATGCCATGAGATTTTATTTCAGGAAGATAGGAGGGTGTTGAAAGGGTAGGTCATCTTTCAGTGTGGGAATCAGCACTCATGTTGCATTCTGTGAATTTTATGCAAGAATATGGTATTTGTTTGTCTTTCCCATCCTAAAGCACCTAATAGGATAAACAAATAGTATTTGTTGATTTGAATTCATCTTTGTATACTGTATCTAATCTTAAAAAGAATAACGAAATGCTATTATACTTTTAGAAACACTTAAGGTAGCGGAAACAATTTCAGACTAGGGACACCTGAGATAATGACGTGAAGAAGGAAAGAACTTTCTTGTATAGATTAACAAAATACTAGGTAATTTTTTTTTCTTCTGGAATCTTTTTGGCTTTTCTTACATTCTTGTTATTTCTTTTCCAGTATATGAGGGTGAGGCCAAACCATGAGTGAAGAACTTGTCTGAGTTCATTGGAGAGCCGTAGTTCTGTCGACACACTGTTGTGCTTGTTTTAGAAAAGTTGATGGTATGCAAGGATGGCAGTTTGTGAAAAAGTGATGTGCAGAGACCTCTAGAGACTGGAACGCTTAACTACACTTAATACTCTGCAGATATGGTTCAATGCTATACAGTAATTGAATTACTTGGGGAGCTATAACACAGCTATAAAGAGAACAAGGTACTCTTCTATTCCTAGTGATGTGGTTAAAATCATTGTTCTCCAAAGCCTTATGCTTTTGGCTATTTTCCCCTTAATGAGTTAATTAAGGTAAAATATGCTTTGCATTTGCTCTACTGTAAAAACAATGATTAAACAACAGATGTTCATACCCCCCCAAAATATAAATTATCAATGTGTGCAGAATATTTATTTTTAGAAAAACATAGTTAGCATTTGCCTGCTGCCATGACATGAGGGTATTTTATTTACCTTACCATTTATTTGTTTTGAAAAAAAAAAAAAACTGGTGTGACTCACATTTATTTTCCTTTCCTGATGTATTGGACTGTCCCTTTTCATACCTTTGACTTTGGCTGGAAAATTTCTTTAAATGCCTATTACTAGTCCTATAAAATTTATTAAAATGAAAATTCCAGGTTACAATATTATAAACACACTTTATAATCAGTTGTGTCCTCCTGTTAACTGTTTTCCCTCTGTAGAGTAAGTTGTGAATGGTGGCTATTTCTTATCACAAAGAAATAGATCAATTAAACAAGTATAGCTTCTCCATAGTTCATTCTCATTCTGTCTCTCTCTTCCTCCCTCCCTCAATCTCTCCCCTCTCCCAGCAGATTTCTGTGTACTAGTGTATTAGTTATAGTCCAAAAAATCAGAATCAGTAGGAAATGTATGTGTGTGTCTAAATGCATCACACACACACACACACACACACGTGTGTGTGTTTGTGCTCATGTGTGAGAGAATAAGTGAGAGACTGACTGATCGATTGACTAATTTTAAGGGATTGGCTTACTTTATTATGGGGCTAGCATGTCCAAAGTTTGTTGGACAGACTGACAGACTGAAGACCCAGGAAAGAGTTGATGCTTTAACCTCTAATCCAAAAGCAGTCTGGAGACAGAATTCCTTTTTCTCTTAAATCTTTAAGTCTTTTTTCTCTAAAGGCATTCAACTGATTAGATAAGACCTGTCCGCATTATGGAAGGCAATATGCTTTGTATAAAGTGTGCCAATTACTTACATCTAAAAATATCCTTCCAGCAACATCTAGCCTGGTATTTGACAGGTATTAAGTTCACACATAAAACTGACCATCATACTGGGTAATTCTATAATTATTTTATGCAATTTGACTACTCTAAATAAACCAAAACAAGCCAGAGTGGTCAAAACATGAACACAAACATACACACAGACACATACAATTGTGTAATGAGTAGTGATTTTTTAGTTTATTTGTATTATAAATTCTATATAATTACAATAAAATGTTTCTCACGATGAAGTGCAGAATTGAGGAAATATCTTACAGTTAAAGTTTGCCGGTACTTGATGCTCAGTCTACCCCAGTGAAAATATTCTCTGACAACTGATTTCACTAAAAATAAATCAGAATTTAAAATTCAATTATTGTTATAATTCATACACAAGTGCTGGTTTTTGAAACAAGACATTTTTCATTGGTTACCATTTCCCCCCATCCTGTGGAAATGTAGATTGAAGTATATTTCCTCTATATTTCAAATAAGGCTTGAGAGATACCAAATGGCAAATGTGGCACTTATTACTGAGTAGGTAAAATAAGAATAAGAAATTTGCTAACACTCTTTTTTTAAACCTAATTAATATAACAAGAATTTTTCTTACATTGATACAAAACATGGTGTCCTCTTAGCGATTAGATTTTAGTTGATATCAACTGTGGAAAATACTTAAACTATATAAAGAGCTGTCTCCAAGCACCAACATTTATTTATTTATTTATTTATTTATTTATTCATTTATTAAATTTTTTTTTTAATTTATTTTTGAGACAGAGAGAGACAAACAGGGCATGAGCAGGGGAGGGGCAGAGAGAGAGGGAGACGCAGAATCCGAAGCAGGCTCCAGGCTCTGAGCTGTCAGCACAGAGCCCGACGCGGGGCTCGAACTCATGGACTGTGAGATGGTGACCTGACCTGAAGTCAGATGCTTAACCGACTGAGTCACCCAGGCGCCCCTACCAACATATATATAAATATGAGCATAATATAGAATACTCACTGACTTTGGCTTTTAAAGTTTGTTAACACTATTTGTAAATCAAAGTATAGCATATTTCTAGAGTACTTTCACTAGCACTCGCTTTTGGAGGGGCATTTGCATTCTCTTCATATGAAATGAATAGGATATTACTGCTGACTCATTTGGCTAATTAAAAATTATTTTCTCATACACAGGAAGTAGTTTATACAAGGTCATAGCAATTTAATGGCACAACCAGAGATAAAATCTACTTTCACCAGTTTCCAATACAATACTATATAATCACTTGAAATTTACTAAATAAGGATCAGGTAACTGGGGAAAAAAAGTTTATATAATTTAATTTCACAAAGACTTAAGAAAATGGCAATATAATCTTTAACTATATATTGTTGACACTAATATATTAGAATCTATATAGATATTTGATACAACTTATTTAATATATCTAGAAAAACCCATAAGATAAACATCTGAACAACAGTTCTGTGTTTCATTTTGTTTAAAAACAATGTAGATTAGTTAAAGGGTGAATTGGATTCATGATATATGGTTAATAGTCTGAGTTTTCTTTCTTTCTGAATCTAAATGTAGTAATATCTGAATGAGAAGTACTTAAATGGAAAATAAGCAGGAAATCAGCATTAGATGTCCGGATGAATCTGAATACACAAAAATGTTAATTTAGAAACTAGAACAAAAAAATACATAGAAGAGAGCACAGTGAAGATAAAAGCAATAATAAAAATTATTGAGGCACTACAATTTGTCAACGTGACAAAGTAGATGATCAGGAAATAGACCAGTTGTGAGGGATTAGGATCCAACAAAATGACAATAACAAAAACAGCTTTCTCTTTCATACAAAAATAAGATGTATTAAATTAGCTTATGGAGTATATGCCCAGAGTAACTGATAACTGGAATAAAGGATCATCAGGAGAAACAGTTTGCAATAATCACATGTTTTATGATAACTTAAATCTGTTTGGCATTGCTCAAGCAAAAAATACTGATTTTGAAAGAGTTCATCTTGATATAAATTCAGACAAAGGTATAAATGATAAAGAAAAATTCATTTCTGAAATCAGACACATGAGAGAACACAAAGAGTTCTTCCAAGGAATGAGGGAACTAACAGGTGGTTCCTGATGGTAGAAATAAGAAAAACTTTCTTTACTAACCATGTTGCTTAAGCTTTCCCTTCCTCAGAGTGACATGCTGCTCCCTTTCAGGGAAGATCCTCAGATGTCTTATTTGCATTCAAACAATTTGTTTGATTTTCGTATCTGGTACAGAGGGGAAAAAATTAAAAAAAAAGAAGCAGGAAGAAATTTATTTTGAGAGATATTAGCCAGATTCTAAGTACACACATATACATATTTTGGAGAAATTGTAACTATGCTTCTCATATGCTGACATCTCCAGAAAACTCCCATGCTGCTGGAAGCACACAGAACAATTCTGACCCTCCAAAGTAAACATTTTTATGTGACGCCATTGACTAGTTTTCACTCTTCTTGCATTACAAATTAAAGATGCAATGATGTTCCAGTTTCTATTCATTCATCAGCTTCAGAGGTATTCAGCAACTATAATGTATAACAACCAACCAACCAAAACAAACAAACAAAAACTAGAATAACTAAAAGGGGTGCTTCTCAAGTTATACTATCAGAAGAAAACAAGGAGGCATGATCAGGAGAATAAGGGCTATCACAAAAATAGAAAGTCATGGTTTCTTGTTGAGTTTCCAGATCTGAAGAAGTTTTGGTGCCATTATCCACTAATTTATTTATTTATTTATTTATTTATTTTAAAAATTATTTTAATGTTTATTTTTTTGAGAGAGATTGACAGAGTGTGAGCAGGGGAGGGGAAGAGAGGTAGAGGAAGACAGAATCTGAAGCAGGTCCAGGCTCTGAGCTGTCAGCACAGAGCCCGATGCTGGGCTCAGGCCCATGAACCCATGAACCGTGAGATCATGACCTGAGCTGAAGTCGGACACTCAACTGACTGAGCCACCCAGGCGCCCCTCATTATCCACTAATTTAAAGAGAGAATAGATTCCCAGGAGAAAGAACCTACAACGCCATAGCATATATGCACAATAATGATTCCCCCAGTTGTTCCCCAAAGGTGCCTGTATTAATTTACTTGAATAAATACACACTGAGTGAAAGGAACTACTCAAATATTTTGAAGACTATGGATTACAGGGTCAGAGTTGACATTGATACTCAGCTACTCCAAGAATTGTCATGACCCATTGGTTAGAGTGAGAGCATATGAGAGGCAGGTAATAAATGGAGTCCAGGTGAATCCTGGTGGCAGCATTGAATCTACAAATTACTCTGACCCCTGAATGAATAATAGGTACAGACATGCTTTGATGTTGGCACAACTCTCACATTTCTTCTTTGCCCTGTGGGGTAGGAGCTATCATAGTAGGCTAAGTGGTAGCCTTGGCAATCAACTTCTCTATCTCCAACTAGAAGAGTAATTCATAAATAACATCACCTTTCATAGTAGGGTGTATTATAGAAATTAAGGCCGCCTTTAAAGACATAAAAAAAGACTGGCAAGGGTGATAATCCCTATCATGTCTCCATCTAACTTCCTAGTCTGACTCCTGCCAAAACAAGAGAGATCTTGAAAGATTTTAGACTTTATGCAAACTTTGTGATTGCAAACTCTAGGTGTAGGCTTTGTGGCAGTTACCATGTTGGATGCAGCAGTATCTTTGCTAAAGCAGGTAAATAAAACCACAAGTATATAATATGCATCCACTGAAGTGGCAAATAATCTTTTAAAATTTCTGTCTGAAAAAAGACTCTGAAATAATTGGCTTTAGTATGAAATAGACATGGTTTGCATTAATGTTTTTGCTCCAAGGCTATGTGAAATCTCCTATTATGTCATAACATGATTCAAAGAGGTTTGGAATCTCTGAACATCCTGTAGACTTTCACATTTGTCCACTACATTGATTACATAATATAATCAGGATGGATAAACAGGAATTACCTAGTATTTGGAAGCCTTGAAAAGACACCATACATTTTGGTTAGTAGGAGACCCAAATAGGATTTAGGAAACTTCCATATCAATAACTTTGTAGAGGTCTAGTTGTCAGAAGCACACTTAACTTATCATCCAAAGTAAAACTATACCATTTTCCACCAAATCATGAAGTATAACTCTTAATAAGCTTATCTGGTTTCTAGGGACAGCATATTCTATCATATTGTTCTTGATCATAAACCAGGTTAGTAAAAGGCTACAAGCTTTCAGTGGGACCCAGAGTAGGAAAATTTCTGCATCAGATTCACGTTGCAAGATTCACCATTCAAGAGCCCTTCAACTAGGTCCCTAGAACTTCACAGATTCTACTGTATTAGAGAGATTAGTGGTTGATAAAGTTGCCATAGGGAATCTATGACCTGCCCCAGCACAGAAATCACAATGCTTTGGGAACAATGGAATGTCACTTGAAGTAGAGAATTATACATGTTTTGAAAACAACTTCTGTTTTTCGACTAGGCTTCTTGAAATTTAGAACACTTGGTCATGGGATACAGATTTACTATGGTTCTGGGATTGTCCATCATGAAATGGGTTCTGTCAGCTCCATCAAGTCTAGGTGGGCCCAAGAATAATACATTGAAAAGTGGGAGATCTACATCTAACTTTGAGGATGAGCAAGACCGGAAGGCCCAGGCAAACTGCATGTGTAGGAAGCCCAGACTCTGCATGTAATCTACCCCTATTTCCTTAGCTTATACCTACCTATGGCCAAACAAAAGGCACATCACAACCAGTTGATGGTTATGGATAACCAGGAGGAAAATGATCCATCTTGTTTTATACACGAATTAGCTGAAATGTGGGAGCAAGGTAAAAATAATCAGCAACTTCACTACAAGCTCATTCAGGGTTGGCCTTGAAAGATAGAAGCAAGGGAAGTATATCCCAATGGGTAGAGATTTAGGCTGCACATTCATTCATTTAGTGTGGAAGAAATGCTTAAAGGTTAGAATATATACTAACTCATTATTAGTAGCAGATAGTCTGTCAGGGGCCTGGAAAGAGAGCAGTTAGGTAGAAGCAAAGATGTTTTGTTTTTTGTTTTTTAAATATTTATTTTGGGGACAGAGAGAAAGAGAGAGAGTGAGCATGGACGAGCAGAGAGAGAGGGAGACAGAGAATCCCAAGCAGGCTCCACACTGTCAGTGCAGAACCAAACACTGGGCTCAATCTCACAAATAATGAAATCATGACCTGAGCCAAAATCAAGAGTCAGATGCTTAACCGACTGAGTCACCCAGGTGCTCCAGGGATACAGCTGTTTAAGGCAAAGTCATGTAGATGGACATATGGGGGTAGAAAAGAGATGTGAAGATGCTTGTATATTATACTTAAATGGAGTCAGTCAGCTTTTGTCATCAGCAATCCTATGTCTGACATGACATAGTAAACACATTTTAAAAAGTGGTCACAGTGGCAGATATGGAGATGATACTCAAACCTAACAGCATGGGCCCTCACATGCCAAGACTGTTCTAGCTACTGCCACCCCAAATGTTTAGCCTTTCAGCAACAGAGAGCAATACTAAAATCCTATAATAGCATCATTCTTTGAGGAGGTCAATAAGCCATTTTGTGCCAAGTTGACATTTGAGGTTACTTCCAACCTGGAAGCTCAGAAATTTATTCCAATAGGAATACATACAATTTCCAGATATGATTTTGCCTTCTCTATACTCAGTTTTTCAACCACCACCAGTATTTGAAGACTTATGAAGTATTTGATTCACTGGCATGGGATCCCCCATATCATTGGGTTTATCCAGAGAAGTCACTGTAGAGTGAAGAATATGGTGAATTACCCCACAGTAACGGAATCCCCTGGCTTTATTATATACCACACCAGCTGAAAGTTGCCACATTGATAGAGCATTAGGAAAGCATGCTGAAGTCACAGCTGAGTTGTCACCTCTGAAATGATTATTTAAAAGGAAAGAAAGTCAGGGGCTTCTGGGTGGCTTAGTTGGTTGAGCATCTGACTTTGGCTCAGGTCACGATCTCGTGGTCTGTGAGTTCAAGCCCCATGGCGGGCTCTGTGCTGACAGCTCAGAGCCTGGAGCCTGCTTTGGATTCTGTGTCTCCCTCTCTCTCTGCCCCTCCCCCGCTCATGCGCTGTCTCTCTCTCTCTCTCTCTCTCTCTCTCTCTCTCTCTGTCAAAAATAAATAAACATTAAAAAAATAATAAAATAAATAAAAGGACAGAGAGTCATTCTTCAGGATGCAATATACCTTCTCACAAAGACCTTTATGTAGTTCTTAGACCAAATAGGAAGATTATACAGGCTTCCATATTAAGTAATGAAAACAGTAGTAACCCTAATTATAATCAGTATAACCAGTCCTAATAACTTTCTTAACGAATGTGTCTTCTTGTCTTCACAGCATTAAAGGTCCTAGTTTCCAAAGGAGGGACATTTCTGCCTGGAACACAACAAAATTCCATTGAGCTGTGGCTACCGCTTGAACAGAGGCTCATTTTTGTCCACAAGTCATCAGGCACCAAGAAGAATGACCATTTTCCCAGGTGTTTGATTGTGATACTTAGGAGAAGAAGAATTGTTCGAAATCAATGGAGTCAGGGAGAAGTATGTCTGTACCCAGACAATCTGCTTGTGTACTGCTTAATATCCCTTCTCTAATTTTGATAGAAAATGTACAATTAGCATGAGGATGACATGGTGGCCAGAGTCCCAGTCCCCTCAGGGATGAAGATCTGGTTCAGCCCATCAGCTAAGCCATCAGCGGTGGTAATGGAAGGTAAAGGGGTGGTCGAGTAGGGAGAAAATAAGTATCACCATGCCCCTGAAATGAGCTGTCGTCATGTGGAATGTGGTTCACCCTCCTTACTTGTCTAAGTTCCCTTCAAGAAGAAAGACTCAACAGTCTTAGAGAACTGCTTCCTGAATGTATATGTAGAATTGGATCTGAGTGGAGTAAACCATGGAGGACACACAGATATACTACCCAAGATCCCCCTTCAAGGAAGGGTTTGTTGCCACAGCTTCAGGGAGTGTTGGCAGCAGAAGGCGGTTAGCTACAGTCTGTTCAGGAATTACTTCAGTTGTAGAGAACCTTTTTACCCTGTCATGATCGGAGGTGGTAGCCCAGATCCATCGAGTAGTGGAGGTGGGAGTATAAAGAATACCTTAATAGGGACAACTATTAAATGCTATTTCAACTTCATAACCTCTCCCCTGCCCCCATGGTACTGGCTGAAGCTGTAAGGCCTGAATCTAACTTGACTTCTTTGCCTATTTCAGCTTTTTCTTCCTTCCTTCTAGGGTCTTCCTTAACATATATTCTAAACACAAAATTATTTCAGAATCTGCTTTGCATTGAACAAAACCTGCAACAAATCCTATTCTTTGATCCATACACTTTTGCCTCATATATTTTGAGGTTATGTTATTTAACCTCAATTTTATGAATAGTATATACTTAAAGGGAATTATAAATTTTATCCTTATTAAATGGACATCTTTATTCTCTCTGGTGATTTTATCTTAAGTTGTGCTTTGGCTGAGATTAATTTTACTACCTATGCTTATTCTTGTTTATGCGTATTTATTGTTTTCTTTTTGAATACACATCTCCATTTTTTTAAATTAATTTATTTATTTTGAGAGAGACAGAGAGAGTGCCAATGGGGGAGGGGCAAAGAGAGGGGTGGGTACAAAGAATCCAAAGTAGGCTCTGTGCTGGGAACAGAGACCCCATGTAGGGCTCGAACTCACAAACCATGAGATCATGACCTGAGTCGAAGCCAATTGCTTAACCAACTAAGCCACCCAGGAGCCCCATACCTCCATTGTTTTAGGTGTATATTTTGTAGGCAGCATATATTTAGATCTTTACAAAATCCAATGTAATAGTGCCATTTTAAAGGGGGAGTTGGATTTTTTTTTTTTTATTTTTACAGTTGTAATTTACATACTTGGTATTAGTGACTTTATAATTGTGTTTCTTAGGGCACTTGGGTGGCTCAGTCAGTTAAGTGTCTGACTTGCGCTCAGGTCATGATCTCGCAGTGTGTGGGTTGGAGCTCCGCTTTGGGCTTTGTGCTGACAGCTCAGAGCCTGGAGCCTACTTTGGATTCTCTCTCTCTCTGCCCCTCCCCCGCTTGCACTCTGTCTCTGTCTCTCTCTCTCCAAAATAAATAAATAAATAAATAAATAAATAATTGTGTTTCTCTTATTTATTCCTTTTTATTCTTGGATTTTTTTTTCTTCTATCTCTTGCTATGTGACTTATGTTTAAATTTTGTTCATCTTCTCCAGTGCTTTGAGAGGCATATGCCACTCTTATATTTGGCATCAGTTAACATAAAGTTTAAAGTAGGCACCTCTACTTTTCAAAGCCTGGCAGACAATATGTGGGGAAAATAACTTCATAACCAAAAGAGCATAAGCATTATATCTCTGGTGCATTTTAATTTACACTTGATCCTAAGAAACTCATTAGAGGAAATGAGTTTTTAACAGTTCTTTCTCAGCAACATAAGGCAATGAGCAATTTAGATACCCAAGAACATTTTACATTTTTGGATCCAAATTCTGTGATTTTAGAATTTTTTGTTTACATTTTAAAAATGGCTAACACTGAACTAACTCAAATGTAGTTTGATGTTGAAAGGAATTTAGTTCAGTTTGTGAGTATTTATGCAGAATCCCTCTTGAAACCAAAATAATTTCACTGAAATCAACCATAGTTTACTTAACAACACATTTAGAAAATACTGTGTATGTTTTCCCAGCAAACAAACCATTCAGAACCCACAAATTTGATGTTTCTGCTAACCTTTTCATCAAAAGCTGTTTCAAAGAAGATGTGAGAAGATTAGCAAATGATTAGTTTAAACTTTCTATTTTAGTATAATCAAATAGTTCACATTTCTAGATTCCTTTTTTTTTAATAGAGCAGTATTATTTTCTTACTCAGCCCAGATGTTTTTGACAGACAGAATAGTGCAATTTGGGAAGAAGTGGCAAGGGAAGTTTATAATCCGACTACAGAGATGGAAAACTACCTCCAGTACCAAATACGTGGGGAATCTACAGAATAGGAGTAAAGTGATATGCCAAAATTCCCAGCAGTGGCATATAAGAACTGGACATGGGGAGTACCTGAGTGTTTGCTTTGACTCTATCACGTAGTGCATTCTAATTCATTTTTGAATTAAGAATTCGAAGTTTGCAAGTATATTATACAATATAACATGTGTTTCTGGCATTATCAACTAAAGACTTAGGTCTACCTATTCCATAAGTCTAGTCAATATCATTTCTGTTTTTATTTATTACTCTGAACATTACGATAATCATTTGATATGCTCTAGTCCAAGTCATTAATAACAAAAACGGTCAGACATGGAAATAATTGATTCAAAGCTATCATCAGTTATTATTTCTCTAAATTTTTATAGTATTTTATTAAAATATGTCTGATTATATGTTTTCTATTTATTTTCATATGGAAGTCAAGCATAAAGTCATGCATAGAATTATATTGAAATCTACTTTTCTGTTCCATCAATAAGTAGAAATAATTGCTAGTAATAATGCTAATTTTAGGGTCATTATTGACAATACTATCCAAATCTCATTTCCTGCCAAAATGTTTTTCAACAGTTAGATGTGGATTTCCATATTTATACACAAATCAATATATGATTTTTCAATTATTTTATTGTGGTGAAATACACTAACATAACATTTATGATCATACCATTTATAACTGTATAGTTCAGTGGTATGAAGTACGTTCATATCGCTCTGCAACTATCACCACCGTCCATTTCCAGAACCATTTTATCTTACAAACCTAAAATTCTGTATCCATTAAGCAACTCCCCATTCTCCCAATGCCCCAGCTGATGGCTACCACCTCCACTTTCTGTCTCTGTGATTTGACTGCTCTAATTACATCATGTACGTATTTAGACCAGGCCATATTTGTCTTTTTGTGACTTGCTTATTTAACTTAGCATTTTCAAGGTTAACCCATGTTGTAGTTGAACATGAGTGCATAAATATCTTTTTTGAGACCCAGTTTTCAATCTTTTGGTATATAACCAGAAGCAGAATTGCTGGATCATATAATAATAATTCTATGTTTACTTTTTTTTTTTTTTTTTTTTTTTGAGGACCCACCACACTGTTTTCTGCAAAGGTTTTGCCATTTTACATTCCCACTAATAGTGAACAAGGATTCCAATTTTTTCACTTCATAACCAACAGATTATGTTGAAAAGACTATCCAATCCTCAATGAATGGCCTCGGCACTCCTGTCAAATGTAATTTGACTATAGGGGCGCCTGGGTGGCTTAGTAGGTTAAGCGGCCGACTTCGGCCCAGGTCATGATCTCGCAGTCCGTGAGTTCGAGCCCCGCGTCGGGCTCTGTGCTGACAGCTCAGAGCCTGGAGCCTGTTTCAGATTCTGTGTCTCCCTCTCTCTGACCCTCCCCCGTTCATGCTTTGTCTCTCTCTGTCTCAAAAATAAATAAACGTTAAAAAAATTAAAAAAATAAATAAAAAAAAAGTAATTTGACTATATACGCAAGGGTTTATTTCTGGGATTTATTTTCTGTTCCATTAGTCTATATATCTATCTTTAGGACAGTAGTATTTGTTTTGATTATTAAAGAGAAATGTCTAAGTCCTTTGCTTATTTTTGAATAGGTTATTTGTTTTTTTGCTGTGGAGTTTTAGGTGTTCTCTATTCTGAATATTAATATCTTATCAGATATATGATTTGCAAATATTTTCTCCCATTCAATGGTCTCCTTTTCATGCTGTTGATAGTGTCCGTTGATGCACAAAAGTTTTTTAATGATTATGAGGCCCAATTTCTCTATTTTTTCTTTCGTTGAAAGTTACTTTGATATCATCTCTAAAAAATTATTGCCAAATCCAATGTTATGAGAATTTGCCTTATGTTTTCTTCTAATAATTTTATAATATTAGGTGCTACATTTAGATCATGGACTAATTTTGAGTTAGTTACTGTATATTGTGTTAGGTAATGATTCAATTTCATTGTTTTCCATGTAGATATCCAGATTTCCCCAGATCATTTGTTGAAAAGACTAATCCTATCCCCAGTGAATGGTCTTGGGATTCTTCTCAAATATCATTTGACCATATATGTGAAAGTTTATTTCTGGGCCTCCTATTCCATCCCATTGGTCTATATGTCTATCTTTATAACAGTACTACACATTGTTTTGATTATTGCAGGTTTGTAGCAAATTTTGAAATCAGGAAGTATGAAGCTTCTAGCTTTGTTCTTTTTCAGGATTGTCTGGCAATTCAAGGTCTCTTGAGATTCCATGTGAATTATAGGATGAGTTTTTCTATCTCTGAAAAATATTTCGTTGGGATTTTGATTGAGATTGTACTGATCTTTGGACAATATTGACATCTTAGCAATGTTAAGTTGTACAATGCATATACATGGCTTTTTTTTCATTTCTTTATGTCTTTAATTTATTTCAGTAATGTATTTTAAATTATGCATCTCTTACCTCTTTGGCTAATTCCTGTTTTATTCTCTTTAATACTATTGTAAATGGAATTGCCTTTCTAAATTCATTCACAGATTGTTCATTGTTAGTAAGTAACAATGGAACTGATTTTTATGTGTTGACTTTGTATCATGATACTTCACTGAATTTTTAGTTTTAAATTCTGTGTGTGTGTGTGTGTGTGTGTGTGTGTGTGTGTGTGTTTGTAAACCCTAGGATTTCGTGTGTATAAGACCGTATCATCTGCAAACAGAAATAATTTACTGTTTCCTTTTTAATTTGGACAATTTTATTTCTCATCATAGACTAATTGGCCTGGCTAGAACTTTCAGTGCTATGATGAATAGTGGTAAAAGCTGGAATCCTTCTCTTGTTCCTGATCTTAGAGGAAACAAATTCAATTGCTTAGCATTGAGTATCATGTTTGCTTTGGGTTTTTCATATTTGGCTTTTATTGTGTTCAGTTAGTATAATTTTAATCCCAATTTGTTGAGTATTATTATCATGAAATAGCGTTGAATTTTATCAAATGCTTTTTCTGCGTCAGTTGAGATGATCACTTTTTTTTCTTCATTCTGTTTCATATGGTATAGTTAACTGATCAATTGTTTGATAAAGTATCCTATCAAACTTTTACTATGTACAGTAGACTAATCAATCAGCAAGAACTTATATTAGCTAATTCTATGGAGACAGTAAATATAGAAAGAGGATTTTGAGTATATATTGTGAAAAAGTGATTCACTATTGACAGGAGAATAAGAATGAAAACAAGATAAAAGGACATTTTTGATGGCCTTACAATTTTTAATAAGTTTTGACCCTACGAAGTATTTTTTTAAATGTTTACTTAGTTGTTTTGAGAGGGGAGAGGGGCAGAGAGAGAATACGTTCAGTGCAAAGCCCAATGTGAGGCTCGATGTCATGAGGTGCGAGATCATGAAACTACGAAATCAAGAGTTGGATGCTTTAACCAACTGAGCCACCCAGGTGCCCCAGCTGATATAATATTCTTAAACTTTATTCTTTTTCTTCTTTGCATTTGCCAATAACCGACATGCTAATATATTTGTTTATTTTATTCTCCCTAACTAGAACAAGAGGTCTGCAAGGACAGGATTTTTCTCTCATTCACTATTACATCTCCATGGATTAGGTTCTGGGAAGATGTTTTTAATGCATGAATCTAAAACAGGTACACTTACTCAATTCAGTGTGTTTATATATATACACACACACATATATATATGTATATATATATATGAAATTTAACTCTTATTTTCTGTTATAAAGTTAATATTTTGTTGACAGTGGGAGAGAACCAAAATTCATAAATCATTTTTTTTACCCTAGATTTTTTCCATTTTATTATTATGTTTATTAAATATATTTGGCTTACATTTATGTTAAAAGAAACACTGTTTTCATGAACTAGGTTTAAATAAGGGAAGGATGTACCAATAAAACAAGTGACACCGGTAGAGAACTTTCCCTATTTTTCTTATCACATTAAGACTGAAATGTCTAACAGGCAATTTCTCGTTCAATATGGAGGATTACCACAATTTGATAAATGTCATATCTTCAGAGGTTATATAAGAGGTTTTAATAGTGTGAAAATTAATTATTAATTTAAAATATATTAAAGATTAAGAACATGCAGTGTTTTATTCCACTTATAGAAGTAAGAGATTGTATTTTAGGTCTCTCATATCATGCAGAATTGAAATTATGTTTATTTCTTCATTAAGCACCAAATGCTACAATTTCTTCTTTAGAAAAAGAGAAATTAAGAGAGCCTAAGTGGCTCCATCAGTTAAGTGTCTGATTCTTGATTTCAGCTCAGGTCATGATCTCATGGTTCATGAGTTCAAAGCCCCACATCAGGCTTTGTGCTGACAGTATGCCAAGCTTGCTTGGAATTCTCTCTCTTCTCTCTCTCGGCCCTTTCCCCCATTCATGTTTGTACATCCACTCTCTCCTCTCTCTCTCTCTCTCTCTCTCTCTCTCAAAATAAATAAATACATAAAAGAAAAATGAAATTATTAGTGTTATATACAGAGGTCATATTAATAAAAGCATTTTCAGTGTATACTGGGATAATTAATATAATTACCTAGCATACTGGAAAAGATTGAGACAGATTGCACTTTGATGAACATCATTGAAAGAGTCACATCCAGAAACTCAATTCAAAATCAAAGTGTGAACATGCACTGAGAATGTCCTTTGAAAAGAAATATACTAAAGAATTGTGTAAGACTCATATATGGTTATTATACTGTTTTCCACCAATTGCAAAAGAATCACTATTTTATTTCATTCTCCCCTGCTGAAGCTCTATTTAATGTCTTTCAATTAAAGAAATACATAACAGTGGAAGACTAAAGAGACAGGGTACTTTCAGATTTTACATTACCCCTTACTGAGTAACATCATATTTGAACAAGTTTTTATATCTCTCCACTTGTGGGAAAACTAGCTCATGCATGTATTAGTGACAGAAAGGAAGTTGTCATACTGAGAACAAATAATTTCATGTGAGATTCACAAAAAAATAATTTATTTAATGAAGAATTTAAAGGTCACCTGTAAGTTTGAGGTTTTTGGAAACTTAAAAGTAATTGCAGTATGTAGCATTTATATTTATTTGATTATTTGAATATGTAGAAAACCCTTTATGTTGGTTTTATAGTACAAAATCACATCTACTACAAGTCAGACTCTGCTTTAGAAAAAAAATAACTAGTATAAATGATAAAAATGATTTGGAGGTTAGCAAAATAAAAATACATATACACATGGTCGATGACTTATGATGGTTCAACTTACATTTTTTTTACTTTATTATGGTGAAAAACTGATACACGTTCAGTAGAAATTATCCTTCAAATTTTAAATTTTGATATTTTTGTGGGCTAGTAACATTTGGTGCTTTCTCATGATGCTGGGCAGTGGCAATGAAGTTCAAAACCCAGCCAGCTATGTGATCATGATGGTAAGCAACCAGGACACTTAGAAGCTTCCATACCCACTATGTGTTTCACTTTCAGTATGGTATTTAACAGATTACATGAGATATTCAATACTTAATTATTTTTTTAATTTTTTAATGTTTATTTTTGACAGAGAGAAAGATAGAGAGAGAGAGCGAGCATGGGTGGGGGAGAGACAGAGGGAGAAAGACAGACAGAATATGAAGCAGGCTCCAGGCTCTGAGCTGTCAGTACAGAGCCCAATGGGGGGCTCGAACTCACCGACTACGAGATCATGACCTGAGCCGAGGTTAGATGCTCAACGACCTGAGCCACCCAGGCGCACCAACATTTGATAAAATAAGTTTTGCATTAGATTATTTTGCCTAACTATAGGTGAATGCTAACTGTTCTAAGCACAATTTAAAGTAGATTAGGCTCAGTATGGTGTTCAATAGGTAAGGTATAATAAATGCATTTTTGACTTTGGGTACTTTCACTTACTATGTATGGGTTTCTTGGGATATAACCCTAATGTAAGTTGAGGAAGATCTATATACAATTTTATTTTTGGTATTTCATAGGCTCATGGAACTGAAAGGAACAATAAAGGTTACCAAATTCAAAATTCTAAATTTTCAAATAATAATCAGAAAAGTTTATATAAATACTAGAAAATGTGCTCACTGGGGCACCTGGGTGTCTCAGTCAGTTAAGTGTCTGACTCTTGATTTTGGCTCAGGTCATGATCTCTCCCAGGTTGTGAGTTCGAGCCCTGCATCAGGCTCAGCACTGACAATTCAGAGACTGCTTAGGATTCTCTCTCTCTCTCTCTCTCTCTCTCCTTCTCTCTCTGCCCCTCCTCTGCTTGTGCTCTCTCTCCCTCAAAATAAATAAAATAAATGATTAACAATTCATAATCATAATCATAATAAAAAATTTGCTCACTGATGGAAGCCATATCCATAATAACTTAAATACAAGCAAAATTTGTGGTAAATTTGTAGTTTGTGAAGTATGTTTTAATTTGTGTGTTTTTCTACTATAGGTAATTTTTTTTTTATTTTAACAGAGTTATTCATCTAGTTTTTGTTTTTAAGCCTCATGTTGTCTGCTGTGTGGAAACGTTCTTCTTCATTGCCCATGCAATTCTTATTAGTCATTGGAGGACCAACTCCTATGTGTCATTCCTGCCTACCATAGGGAGTTAATTGGTTCCTGCTCTGGGTTGCCATGGAACTGTGCTTAAAACCATAGAATAATGCATGCTATTTTTTTAAATAGAATGAACAAAATTTCATATTTTTTTGTTTTAGATAATACTTAAATATTACAAAAGCTAAAATTTTTAAATTTTAGCCATGTTGGCTGAGTTTTTATATACTTTATATTTACACAATAAAATAAAATTAAAGGACACCTCAGTGGCTCAGCTGGTTAAGCTCTTGACTCTTGATTTCAGATTGGGTCATACTCTCATGGTTGCAAGATCAAGCCCGAGTTGGGCTCGTGCTGTGTGTGGAGACTGCTTAAGATGCTCTCTGTCTCTCTCTCGCTTTGCCACTCACCTGCTCTCTCTCTCTTTCTCTTTTTCTCAAAAAAAAAAAAAAAAAAAAAAAAAAGGCGGGTCCCCTGGGTGGCTTGGTCGGTTAAGCGTCCGACTTCGGCTCAGGTCATGATCTTATGGTCCGTGAGTTCGAGCCCCGAGTCGGGCTCTGTGCTGACAGCTCAGAGCCTGGAGCCTGTTTCAGATTCTGTGTCTCCCTCTCTCTCTGCCCCTCCCCCATTCATGCTCTGTCTCTCTCTGTCTCAAAAATAAATAAACGTTAAAAAAAATTAAAAAAAAAAGATAAGAAAAAAGGAATTTATGACTCAAGGATTATAAATCCTAATGTTATAGGCAAAGCCTCATTTTTATGGAAAATAAAACACTCTTTTCCTTCCACTTCTGGTAGCTCATTAAGAGAAGCCACTACTAAATCCTGTTCCTGCTGCATTTCTATGTAGCAGGACACAGCTCTCGCAATCCTTCCTAAACACTGTTCAGGAGTGATGGAGCGATGAGCTTCATGCCTTGTACTTCTGGCATTGCACTTATTCTAGGGATCAGGACAATCTCTAATGTGATCCCAGGATGATTGTCCTGTTCTGCCGTGGTTATTAGGGAAGTGGCTGTAAACCGTCCTCTTTTAGAGAAAGACAAGACTTTTCAGATTCTGTCTTATTGGCCAGCTACTCTATTGATGTTGTATTTGTTTTAGTAACTAAAGAGTCAAAGGTAACTTCTTCAGTGATTCTGTTTGGGCTTTACAAAATATTAAGAACAAATTCTCATGACTCTTGTATAGTTGTTGCCCTATTTCTAATGCCCTCTTTGTACGGCCCAATAAAATCAAAGGTATCATTATTTGCCAACAACTTGGTTTTGCAGATCCAGAATTTAGCAAATTTTTTGGCCTCAGGAATATGGGACAATATGGTAAGTATATCATTAGAAAGTACACTCCCTTCAGTGAACTGCAGACATAATGTTAAAGTGTTGTTAATTTTATAGGATCATTCAAGTTGTGCTTTCTTTTCTTCATCTTCTCTTTCCATACTCTTCCAAAATGAAATATTCATTTCCTCTATTATTTCTATTTTTGTTTTAAGTTCCAAAGGATGCTATTTATAGATTTTCCCCTTAGATTTCAGACATGCTTCCAGTTGTTTCCTTTGATTCTCTGCTGTGTTCTTCTTAATAAATGGATTAGTTTGGGACTTTTCTTTCATTTATGGTTTTGTCACCAGCCTGAGTTTGGGAAGGTGTCATATTGAGAAAATGGTTCTGGGAAAGAGTCTTTTTCAACTTGGAGTCCAAAGTCTGTGTATTTTCTTGATAGCTGTTGCTGCATTTATTCCCATTGGTTCCATTTACTGTTATGTTAGGGTGCTTGGGATGACTGAATTCAAACTACGAAGTGTCAAGTTGGGCCTTTGGATTATGGGTTTTGCCTTGGGCAGTGCACTTGATGTCTGACGTCTAAAACAAGGTTGAGTGGATTTCTGATCTTGCTTAATGTTTGGACGTCTGTTGTTACAGCCTCCCAGAAGCACACTGGGACATGTCCAGGGTTTGGTTTGTTGTACTTTCTGTTCAGTACCAGTGGGTGACTGTAACTTAGTTTCATTTGGTCTTTCATATTTATCCTTATTAACCCTTATAACTTTTATGTCCTTGATGACAGGTTTATTTGATGCTTCAGTCCTACCAAGGTTCTGAACTAGTGAGAGGGAACTGCCCTTGGGAATTTTTCTCCTGGTCTTGAAAGATTTGTTCCTCTAGAAAGTGGCTGTGACTTTACTGGTGGAATCTTAATTTGTGTTTCTCCAACAAATTGTTTATTAAGTCTTTCAGAATAGCACTATTCCCTGAACTTTTGCCCAAGGTTTCTTTAGGAGTCAAACTACTTTAGATTTCATTATAAGACTTAGTCTTTGACTTACCTATTGTCCACAATTCAGAATTCAGCTTCCTTTCAGAATCTGGTAAAGTTTGGGGCAAATTTTCCTTGTTCATCAGTTTCAGAAAGCTACCCAAGGATTCATTTCAAACATGATTATTGTCTACAGGGTCTGTGCATTTAGCATTTCCTTGATCTGCTACCTGCTGCTTTGCAGTTTTCAGTTCTTTTATATTAAGTGATCCCACAGTTTTTCTACACAGTTCTTTGGTTATGTATGATCCAGCTTCATGCTTTTGCTGACTGTTGCTGGAAAGCTTACTCTTTGAGTTAGAACAAATACTTCCTGAAGTCAGCCTTTTGCCTAGAAGTTTTGATGGCTCCAACTCTGGCTTCTGGGATCCTGTGATATTGGCAGGCCTGGGCTGGAGTTTAATGCTGATGGGTCTTGTAGCTTTGATAGGCAAAGCAACATGATTGGTAACATCCTTTCTGGGCACGATAGTAGATTTAGAAGGTCTAGGATTCAGACAATTACTCTTGACTTTTAGATAAGGCTTAGTGTTTTGACACTTCAGTTTTCGCTTGACTGCTAAGTAGTCCTGGAACTTTCTCTGCCACTCTTTACGGCTTCGAACCACTCTTCAGTGGTAGCACCATGAATTTTCCATGACAGTTTTTCTTCCACTATTTTTAAAAAAAAATAATTATGTAGTGTATCCTCCATGGTACCATCAGAAGGATCTTCCCGAAAAACATTTGATCCTTACTTTAAGAACCAATTTTGTTAATTTTTTTTAGACAGAATAAGTTTAAAAGGGACACCTGAACTGAACCTGTTTAAAAACCTGTTTTTGGTGCCCAGCATCCTACAAAACAAACTTGTAAATCTTTGTATGTTATCAAATATTCCATATCTGTTCCATCTTGGTTTCTGATTTTTCTTGTACAGAAATCCTGTTCCTCACATTCCATCTAGTCATGTTTTGATAACTTTGACATGGTATTTCCTCTCAACTCTGCCTACATTCCTTTCTCTAGAGATTGTGGTGAATGGGCTTTTACTAACACTTCCAGGCCCAGATGAGATGTGTCTTCCTTGTTGAGAGTGACCTCATACACTCAGGTAAAGTCACAGTTTTATTCCTCATTTTTCCTGTTACACTTTTAGTGAAAGTCAAAATCTTTATAATGGTCAATGGGACCCTACATTATTTGCAATTTTCCTATCTTCTCCACACCTTTCACCTCATGATCTTATCTTAAAGCTTTTCCTCTAGTTATCCCTCCATCTTCAGTGACCTTAATGCAGATAGTCACTTGGCTATCTTCACATCCTTTGAAGGTTGTTTAAATGACATCTTCTCAATGAGGCCTGCCATGACTGCCATGTTTAAAATTGCAATTGCCCTACCAATCAGCTTTATGCTATATATATTCTTTGTGGTATTTATCATCTTATAAAAAATTATAAACTTTATTTATTTGACTTATTTTTTTTTAACTACTATACCCACTGAATGGAATGCAAGTCCCCATGATGGCAAAATTTTTTTATTTTGTTTTGTGTTTCCATTCATATGTACCAAACATCTAGAATAGTGCCTGCATAATAAATATTTATTAACTCAGTGAAAAATAAATCTTGAGCAAGTCACTTTGCCTCTTTAACCTCTACTTCCTTTTTTGTAAAAAACAGGTCATAAGAATTCCTAAATGAGAAAGCTATTGTGATTAATAAATGAGATGATGCATGCAAAACTGTTAGCATAATGCCTTACTCATCATGCTCAATTAATAATGTCAACTCCCATTATTAATTGCTTTATTATTTTCTGGGTTTTTAAGATTCAAAAGCTGAACTGTTATAACTATTAAGTTTACAGAAGTGAAAAAAGAAAAGTTCTGGAAAAGAACCCAGGAAGAGAGGCACCAGGTGGCTCAGTCGGTTAACTGTCTGACTTCACTCAGGTCATGAGCTCGCGGTTTGTGAGTTCAAGCCCCGTGTTAGGCTCTGTGCCTACAACTGGGAGCCTGGAGCCTGCTTCCGATTCTGTTTCCCTCTTTCTCTGCCCCTCCCCTGCTCAGGCTCTGTCTCTCTCTGTCTCTCAAAAATAAATAAATGTTAAAAAAAATTTTTTAAAAGAACCCAAGAAGAATGTTTGTAGGTGGACTTTATTATATAGTTATATATTTTTTAACTTCAGAAAAATGATAAATTACATTTTATAATATAGAAATAACCTGAAATATTAAAACATTAACAAAAGTATTTTCTAGATATCTTAATTATTCTCTTCTGAAAGCAATATAATGAAATTTATCAATTTTTAAATATTCAGAACTGTTAGTTTAACACCCTTTTTACCCAATCTCATCTACAATAAATAAAGTGCCATTAAAAGTTAGGTCATTTTTTTTAAAACTTATCAAAAATAGATCAAAGTGATACACATAGTTTTAAAATAAATAAATAAATAAATAAATAAATGCAAATGGTATTGATGGAGTTAAGACAAAAACTCAGCAATATCTTACCCTGACCTTCTGCATGCCCAACTGTACTCACTAAGGCTTTAATGATTCCTGTTTAGAGCTTTTCTGGTGCTTGCCTTTAGTCATTTAACATACATGTGTGTACTGCCATTTTTTAACTCGTCAAATGTAGATTTTTTTATTGTCTTTTAGATATGATATATCAGCTATTAACTTATTTCTCCACCTCCAACTCTCTCACCCTTTTCCTTCTTCCAATTCTTGGTAGTTCTAAGACTTTAAAACTTTTCAATTGATTGTTCTTGTTAGTTGTTTTAAGTATTGAAATTTCTAATTTCAATGTAAATATTATCTTTTGAATTTCCCTTTTGTAAGATGAGCATGTCATTACCTCTATGCTTCCTTACCTTTACTTTCTTTCTTTTTATGTTTCAATTTTTTATTTAAATTTTAGTTAGTTAACATTAGTGTAATATTAGTTTCAGGAGTAGAATTTAGTGATTCATCATCTCCGTATAACACCCATTGCTCATTGCAATAAGTGCCCTCCTTATTGCCCATCACCCATTTATCCATCTCCTGCCCACCTCTCCTCCAGCAAATCTTAGTTTGTTCTTCTTTTACGGTTTGACTCCTTCTCTTCCTCTTTTTTTTTTCTTCCCCAAATGTTCACTTTTTTTTTTTTTTTATGTTCACTTTTTTTTTAATTGCACATATGATTGAAGTCATATGGTATTTGTCATTTCTGGTCGATTTATTTCACTTAGAATAATACATGAGAGCTCTATCCACATTGTTGTAAATGGCAATATTTCATTCATTTTGAAGGCTGAGTAATAGCCATTATATTGTTATATATACATAATATATATAATGATATATATACTGATATATATATCAGTAATCATATATATTATATATAATTTTATGGATACATATACCACCATTCATTAACCATTTATCAGTCAATGGACATTTGGGCTCTGTCCATAATTGGACTATTGTTGATAATACAGCTATAAACATTGGGGTGCACGTTCTCCTTTAAATCAGTATTTTTGTATCTTTTGGGTAAATACCTAGTAGTGCAATTGCTGGGTCATAAGGTGGTTCTATTTTTACTTTTTGAGGAACCTTCCACTACTTTCTGGAATGGCTGCATTCCCACCAACAGTGTAAGACAGTTCTACTTTCTCTGCATCCTTACGAACATCTGTTGTTCTTGTGTTGCTAATTTTAGGCATTCTGACAGGTGAGAGGTGGTATCTCATCATAGGTTTGATTTGTATTTCCCTGGTGATGAGTGATGTTGTTTCATGTATTTGTTAGCCATCTGTATGTCTTCTTTGGAAAAATATATTTTCATGTCTCTTTCCCATTTATTAGCTGGATTATTTGTTTTTTGGGTGTTGAGTTTTATAAGTTCTTTATATATTTCGGATACTATCCTTTATGCAGAAATGTCATTTGCAAATATCTTCTCCCATCACAAATGTTGTTGTTTAGTTTTGTTGATTGTTTACTTCACTGTGCAGAAGGTTTTTATCTTGATGAAGTCCCAATAGTTCATTTTTGCTTTTGTTTCCTTTGCCTCAGGAGACATGTCAAGTAAAAAGTTGCTGCAGCCAAGGTCAAAGAGGTGTTGCCTGTTTTTTCCTCTAGGATTGTGATTGTTTTCTGTCTCACATTTAGGTCCTTCACCCATTTTGAATTTATTTTTGTGGACAGTGTAAGAAATAGCTCCAGGTTCATTCTTCTGCATGTTGCTGTCCAGTTTTCCCAATACCATTTGCTGTCATTTTTCCATTAGTTACTCCTTCCTGCTTTGTCAAAGATTAGTTGGCCATACATTTGTGGGTCTATTTCTGGGTTTTCTATTCTATTCCATTGGTATATGTGTCTGTTTCTATACCAGTACTCTACTGTCTTGATGACTACAGCTTTGTAAATATGGCTTGGCGTCTGAAATTGTGATGCATGCAGGTTTGTTTTCCTTTTTCAAGATTGCTTTGGCTATTTAAGGTCTTTTGTAGGTCCCTTCAAATTTTAGGATTATTTGTTCTAGATCTGTGAAAAATGCTTGTGGTATTTTGATAGGGATTGCATTAAATGTGTAGATTGATTTAGGTAGTATACACATTTTAACAATATTTGTTGTTCCACTCCATGAGCTTAGAATGTTTTTTGTTTCTTTGTGTCATCTTCAATTTATTTCATCAGTACAGCTCTTTTACCTCATGGTTAAGTTTATTCCCAGGTATTTTATGGTTTTGGGTGCCATTATAAATGGAATTGATTCCTTGATTTCTCCTTCTGCTTCTTCATTACAGGTGCACAAAAATGCAACAGATTTCTGTACATTGATATTGTATCCTGAGATTTTACTGAATTTATGTATCATTTCTAGCAACTTTTAGGTGGAGTCATTCAGGTTTTCTAGAGTATTATGTCATCTACAAATAGTGAAATCTGACTTCTTCCTTGGTGATTTGGATGTCTTTTATTTCATTTTGTTGTCTAATTGCCAAGGCTAAGACTTCTAGTACCATGTTAAATAACAATGATGAAAGTGGACATCGCTGCTTTGTTCCTGACCATACAGGAAAAGTTCTCAGTTTTTCCCAGTTAAGGATGATATTTGTTTATCATATATGGTCTTTATGATGCTGAGGTATGTTCTCTTTATCCCTACTTTGTTAAGGTTTCTAAAGCATGGAAGCTGTATTTTGTCAAAGACTTTTTCTGCATCTACTGAGAAGATTATATGATTCTTATGCTTTTTTTATTAATGTGGGGTATCACATTGATTTGTGTACATTGAACCACACTTTCATCCCAGAAATAAATCCCACTTGATGAGGCTATATGATTCTTTTAATGTACTGCTGAATTTTATCTGCTAGTATTTCGTTGAGAACTTTTGCATCCATGTTCACCAAGGATATTGGCCTTAATTCACCTTTTTAGTGGGGTCTTCATCTGGTTTTGCAATCAGGGTAATGCTGGCTTCATATAATGAGTTTGGAAGTTTTCCTTCCATTTTTATTTTTTGGAATAGTTTGAGAAGAATAGGTATTAAATCTTCTTTAAAGGTTTGGTAGAATTCCCCTGGGAAACCATGTGGCCTTGGACTTTTGTTTGTTCATAATTTTTAGATTGCTTATTCAATTTCTTGCTAGTAATGGGTCTGTTCAAATTTTCTAATTCTTCTTATTTCAGTTTTGGTACATTATATATCTAGGAAATTATCTATTTCTTCTAGGTGGTTCAATTTGTTGCCCTATAATTTTTCATAATATTCTTTATAATTGTTTGTATTTCTTTGGTGTTGGTTGTGATCTCTCCTCTTTAATTTATGATTTTATTTATGTGGTCACTTTCTCTTTTCTTTGTGATAAGTATGGCTAAGAGATTTTCAGCTTTATTAATTCGGTCAAAGAACCAGCTCATAGTTTTATTGATCTGTTCTGTGTTTTTGTTTGTTTGTTTGTTTCTATATAATTTATTTCTGCTCTAATCTTTATTATTTTCCTTTTTCTGCTGGCTTTAGGCTTCATTTACTTTTCTTTTTCTAGTTACTTTAGTATAAGTCTAGGTTGTGTATTTGAGAATTTCTTGCTTGTTGAGGTAGCATGTATTGCTATATACTTCCCTCTTATGACAACTTTTGCTGCATCTCAAAGGTTTTGAAATATCGTGTTTTCATTTTTATTTTTTCTATGTATTTTTAAATTTCTTCTTTAATTTCCAGGTTAACATATTCATTATTTTTAAATGTTTATTTATTTATTTTGAGAGATAAAGAGAAAGCATGAATGGGGATGGAAAGAGAGAGAAGGAGAGAGAAAATCCGAAGCAGGCTCCACACTGTTATCATGGAGCCCGACATGAGGCTCGATCTCATGAGCCTTGAGATCATGATCTGAGCCAAAATCAAGAGTCAAACCCTTAACCAACTGAGCCACCCAGGCACTCCTAACCCATTCATTTTTTTAGTTGGATGTTATTTAACTTCCACATATTTGTGGTCTTTGCAATTTTTTTCTTGTGATTGAATTCAAATTTCATAGCATCGTGGTTATAAAATGTACATGGTGTGATATTAATCTTTTTGTATTTGTTGAGGCCTGATTCATGACCCAGTATATATGATCTATTTTTGAGAATGTCCAATGCTTATGTGAAAATAATACATATTCTGCTTCTTTCAGTTGAAATGGTCTGAATATATCTGTTAAGTCCCTCTGGTGCAGTGTACCACTCAAAGCTATTGTTTCCTTGTTGATTTTCTGATAAGATAATCTGTCCATTGTTGTAAGTGGGGTGCTAAAGTCCCCTACTATTATTGTATTATTTATTGTATTATTATCAATAAGTTTATGTTTGTCATTATTGTTTTATATATTTGGGTTCATTCAAATTGGGGGCACAAATACTAACAATTATTAGATCTTCATGTTGGATAGACTCCTTAATTATGATATAATGTCCAATATCCTGTTATAGTCTCTTTGGTTTGAAATCTATTTTGTCTGCTATAAATATGGTTACCCCAGCTTTCTTTTGATATCCATTGGCATGATAAATGGTTCTCTATCCTCTCAATGTCAATCTTCAGGTGTCCTTAGGTCTAAAATGAATCTCTTGTAGGCAGAATATAGAAGGGTCTTGTTTTTTTTTTTTTTGTCCATTATGTTACCCTAAGTCTTTTGATTGGAGTTTTAGTACATTTACATTCAGAGTGATTTTTGATAGATATGAATTTAGTGTCATTTTATATCCTGTTAATTTGTTTCTGGAGCTTTTCTCTGTTCTCTTCTAGTCTTTGTCACTTTTGGTCTTTCTTTCCCCACTCAAAGAGTCTCCTATAATATTTATTTCAGGGTTGGTTTGTGGTCATGAACTCTTTTAATTTTTGATTGTCCAGGAAAATCTTTATCTCTCCTTCTATTCTGAATGACAGCCTTGCTGGATAAAGTATTTTTGGCTGCAGCTTTTTCCCATTCAGCATGTTGAATATATCATGCCATCACCTTCTGGCTTGCCATCTTTCTTTGGAGAGGCCTGCTATTAACCTTATTTGTCCTTCCTTGCAAGTTAAGAATTTCTTTTCCTCTGCTGCTTTTAGGATTTTTTCCTTATCTCTATATTTCAAACTTTACTGTGATATGTCTTGTTGTTGGCCTTCTTTTATTGATTTTGATGGGAGTTCTCTGTGCCTCTTGGATTTGGATGTCTGTTTCCTTCCCTAGATTAGGGAAGTTTTCAGCTCTAATTTCCTAAAATAAACCGTCTGCTCTTTATTCCCTATCTTTTTTTTTCATGGATTCCTATGATACAAATATTATTATGCTTTATGGAGTCACTGAGTTCCCTAAGTCTACATTAGTGATCCAATGTTTTTCTTTTCTTCTTCTTTTCAGTTTCATTAGTTTCCATATTTTTTTTCTATATAATTTATTCATCCTCCTGCTTCTTCCATCCTTGTCATAACATCTACACAGTTTCACATCTTGATTATGTTCAGCCTCAGTAGTTTTTAGGTCTTTTATCTCTGGAAATTGATTCCCTGGTGTCTTCTATGCTTTTCTCAAGCCCAGTTAGTATTCTTATAATTGTTGTTTTAAATTATGCATCAAGTATATTACTTATATATGTTTTGATTAGATCCATGAACATATCTTTTCTTGTTCTTTCTTTTGGAATGAACTCCTCTATCTGGACATTTTGTCTAAGTCTCTGTCTTCTTTTGTGTGTTAGGAAAGCCTGTCATGTTTCCTGCTCCTGAGACTAATGGTTTTGTTAAGAAGAGATCACATACTTTCCAGGGCCTAGTGCTTCATTAAGTGATTCTGAAGTATGCTGTGTGCAGTCTGCTACTGTGTTTTGGCTGCTCTTTCCCTCAAGTCAGTCCTGTCACAGTTTCTCCTTTCCTGCAGTAGGGGGTGTTTGGGCCTTGTCTAGAGTTGGCAAGTTTTAACTAGGTGTTTCCTGGTCTGCTTGTTAATAGACATTAGATCCCATTTCCCTTATAGCTGAAGCCTTGCAGCATTCTATAGTCAGTAGCCTTGATGAGTGCAGTGTGAGGGGTATTCTGTTGGTTGGTTGAGGGAGAAGCCTGCTGCCCTGGTTCTCAGACACATTTAGGCACCTGCAGAGCACAGGGTGGGGTGGGGTGGAACTTGGTGTAAGCTGTTCAGACGTCCAGTGTGGGGGCTGTGCTGCTCACTGAAGTCAGTCTGTGCTGAGGGGCAAGGGAGAAATATGGTGTCAATAGTGAAGCCCTCATGGGAAAAAAAACAGTCTCCTCTAATGTAGTCCTGGGTATCCTTCATATCCTTGCCTTCAGCCTGTCTCTTCCAGACCATCTGCCTGGCTGGCAATGCAGTGCACCTGTGTTTTATCTAAGGGACATAGGCTGAATTTTTCTTTTCTTTTTTTTTTAATGTTTATTTTATTTTATTTTATTTTTTTTTTAATTTTTTTTTTCAACGTTTATTTATTTTTGGGACAGAGAGAGACAGAGCATGAACGGGGGAGGGACAGAGAGAGAGGGAGACACACAGAATCGGAAACAGGCTCCAGGCTCTGAGCCATCAGCCCAGAGCCCGACGCAGGGCTCGAACTCACGGACCGTGAGATCGTGACCTGGCTGAAGTCGGACGCTTAACCGACTGCGCCACCCAGGCGCCCCTGTTTATTTTATTTTTGAGACAGAGAGAGACAGAGCATGAATGGGGGAGGGGCAAAGAGAGGGAGACACAGAATCGGAAGCAGGCTCCAGGCTCAGCCATCAGCCCAGAGCCTGACGTGGGGCTCCAACTCACGAACCATGAGATCGTGACCTGAGCTGAAGTCGGACGCTCAACCGACTGAGCCACCCAGGCGCCCCGAACATAGGCTGAATTTTAAAACTCCAAAATTTAAGGACCCAGCATGGCATGGACTGGTGCTTGTCCCCTGAGGGAAGGTCATTAAGCTGGGGCTGGTGCAAGTTTGTCCCAGAATGGCAGTCACAGAAATGCACAAGGATTTGGAGTTTATAGTAAAGCACAGCAAAAAGGCTGAGTCTGGGTTAGCCACCCACAGCAGGTGTCTTTGCTCCTATGCTCAAGGGGAGAGGGAGTATAATGCCATCTGCCAGCTCTTTAGTCCCCTGAGAGATAATGCCACCTCTCATAGATGTATTCCAAGAACAGGGAAACCTCTCTCCCAGTATATCCCAAGGGATCTTCAGATTATGCAGCTCACTCCTGGGCCTGTGCCTTCCTTCTCCATAGTACTATGGCACCTGCTAGGGTCTATATCATCCATGACTTGGAACTCTAAAACTCCAGTCTTTGAGCTCAACTTGTTGTAAATACTCAAGATAATCAGCCCCTTTCATTTTCCTAACCAATGGCTTTGTACAAGAGATTTCCTTGTGAGATCCCTTGTGCACTGCTCTCCTCCTTCCTTCTCTCTCTTTCTCCTCTCTGAGGTCAGGACTCCCTCCTGTCTATAACACCGATGATCTTTTCCTCCCCCAAATCATGTCTCTCCATCTCCTGCTCTCCATGATGTGGCCTTTTCTCTCCCTCCAGTCATGCAGCTTGTTTTGTCAGTCCTCAGATAGATTTCTTGTGTGTTCAGAATGATGTGATATTGATCTAGCTGTGTTTGAGGGATGAGGTAAGCATAAGGTCCTCCTACTACTCTGTCATCTTAACTCCTCTTGACTTTCATTTTAAAACTGAAAATATTGTATTCTATTGTGTCACACATAATTAAATGCTTTGTATTTTCTCTGTAGCTTGAAAGATAACGTTGAAAATTGATAAATATTAATTATTATGATTGTGTAACTGTTGTTCAATGCAAAACATTAGTAGTATGTGTACTTGCATTTCTTCTTCAGTCACAGCAGCAATGCCATTCAAAACTGGATATTCTTAGTGTCAACAGCAAATGTATTTTTCATTTTTTAGCATTGTTCTAACTTTTGAAATCATGCTGATGTTGTGTTTACATCTTTTGTGCTAATGACTATATTTTGCAACATTATAATCAACAACGGATATTTTCAGATTGCATTTGATTTTGCTTATCGATAAAACTGTATGTTCTAATATATATTTTATATGACAAGAAAGTCATTTCCTAGAAGTCAATTTACCATATAGTTTTAATTGACAGAATTTCAATTTGTCCCCATGGCCTTTTTTTTTTTTTTTTAACTGTCCACTTCTACAGCTTCCTAGTGTTGCTGTAGGAGAACTACTGGTGAATAAAAGTTGAAAATTAAGACCATAAGAAAATAATTCAGGGGCGTCTGGGTGGCTCAGTTGGTTAAGCATCCAACTTTGGCTCAGGTCATGATCTCACGGTTTGTGAGTTTGAGCCCATCAGGCTCTGAGCTGGCAGAGCGTTGCCTGCTTTGAATCCTCTGTTTCTCTCTTTCTATGCACCTCCCCTACTTACACCCTCTCTCAAAAATGAATAAACATTTAAAAAATTGTCAAAGACAAAAAAAGACAAAAAAATCTTTCACAGTTCTTGTTTTTTATTCTCACTTTCTGGAGCCAATATATAGATAATTTCCTTGAGAAGATATTTGCATGCAAGTAGATGTTCAGTGATTTTCCATGAATAAAAATTGTTTCATAATTTCATGTGATATAGGAATCTAGATTTTATCACATTTTTTTCTTTCCTGCTTTTATACCTTTCACCAGACTTTCTTAACATCTGTGCTCTGGTGAGAAGTATGATGTTATTCTGATGCTTGTGTCTTGGGGATCCAATTGTCTTTGTTGTTTTATTATTTTCTGTCTGAATGGAAGGTTTAAACATTCTTCTTGCCTTTAAAGTGTAACATTCTAAATTAATTTGCCTATATGTGAATTTTTTATTTCACTTAGTGTCCAGTGAGTTTCTTGCCTTTTTACAGAATTTGCTTCCCTTCTGTTGCAGACAGTTTTGTGTCAACTGTGGTGTTTAGTTTTTCAAAAGCACTTTCTTAACTCTCCCTAATTCCCAGTTCTGTGTCCTAGTGTTAGCAAGTTAGAACTTCTTCAATATTGAACACATTGAGACTCTCAGAAGATACTTAATCACATACAAACACACACACACACACACACACACACACAGAAGCTGTATGTTACTAGACAGAACTTGGCAACTGATAACCCTTTCAATAGTGTCAGGTGTTAGGGTGTTATAAGAAAGAGGACTCTGATATGAGATGGGCATATGCACATTAACTGTTCTCTTTGTATCATGAGAAGGTATTTTCATTTTAAGGAAGATTTTGTGTTAGGATGGAGGGCCTTAGTGGACTTTCTGTACATGTATGTAGGTGTATTCGTATGTACACATGGTTTTGGGTGACAGAATTTAATTAACCTAAATTTTAGGACCATATTTTACCTTTGTTTTTGTTTATAGGTTCATAATGAATGTTCTAAATTGGTAATCTCTGTATTCATTTGTCCTCTTCTGTAGATCTCAAGAAGAAAGAGATTTCATTTACTTGTGAGTGTGTGTGTGTGTGTGTGTGTGTGTGTGAGATAGAGAGAGAGAGAAAGAGAGCGTGAAAGAGGGAAAGAGAGAGAGAGAGATCTCCAGAGAAGGGCATATCTGTGTGTTAGTAATAATCTCCCTTCAACAGCACCATTAGTCTTCTTTTTCTGGAACTGTTAAAATAAATTTTGAATATTTGATAACACAATTAAACATAGTGGTTTCTCATTAGATGGTACAGAAAATCTACAGTGACATAGGAAGATTTTTGAAAATTTACAGACAGCTCGTATAATCACATTTAATGCAAAGAAGAAATTATCTGTCACATTTTGCCTACAATTATGTTGAATTGCCAAGAGTGTTTCTAATTAAACAAAGATCGTGGAAACAGCAACACCCCAATCTATTATTTATGCAAACATTTGTAGAGCAGAAAATTGTAAATTAACATATAAAGTTTTATAAATATTGTCTAACCCGTGTTTACATAGCAGCAGTAGATTTTGTGAGAATATTGTTAGCACATATAATTAAAGATCAGATTTACTACTTGGCCTGGGAAGTAAAAATAAACATACAGTAGTAAGTTATTCTTTGTAATTACCTTTTTTAAAATTTTTCATTAGAAAAAAATTGTTCAGGTAAGTGCAATTCAAGTGTTAAAACATGGTAATTAATTTTAATGACTTCTGATAAAAAATACTTGAGACTGACTACTTTGAATTGTCATATTTCCTTTTGAAATGTATGTTTCAAGTTATAGTTCAACTTTTAAATTATGGAATTATTAAACTGTTTTACATTAATTGGAAGTGTATATAGAATATTTTTCTTAGAAATTGTTTGATGAGCTAGCCTGAAAATTGTTTGTAACACAAATCTATATTTTTTACAGCTGAAATATTGTTTTCCTGATAATCAAAAGGAGTGTCATGAGTAAATATTCTATAGTACTTTAAGTATAATCTGAGTAATACCTAATCTCTGTATATCAAAGTCTAAAGAACTTTGAAAAGATACCTATTAAACTTTTTTGGTACTTGAGCTAATTTGGGTGTGGGATTTATTTGTCAAATATTAAAGGATATTAATTTTTCCTCTTTCCATGTCTTAAATTAATTAAAATATTAGAAGCAATGACCCAAAGTTTCAGAACTCCAAGAGGGCAAAATAATTCATCACATTATTAAAAATAAATCGCTATTTATTTTTTCCTCAAGCTAAAAGTAAGACATTATCCAATATTACTTGAATTTTGTTTTATTTCTTCCATAGTGAGCTTTTACTCTTTCATTTCATGTTTATTTTTTTTTTAACGTTTATTTATTTTTGAGACAGAGACAGAGCATGAACAGGGGAGGGGCAGAGAGAGAGGGAGGCAGAGAATCCGAAACAGGCTCCAGGCTCTGAGCTGTCAGCACAGAGCCCTACGCGGGGCTCGAACCCACGAACCGTGAGATCATGACCTGAGCCAAAGCCGGACGCCTAACCGACTGAGCCACCCAGGTGCCCCTTTACTCTTTCATTTCAACAATCTAAATAACAGAAGCAACCTTCTGCCATCTTAGAAAAGCTCACTAAAAGTTCAGGTAGAGTCACCTTGTTGTCTTCCAAGATGGAAGTGACCTGGTCCCAATAACGTTCATGAAATACAGATGCAAAATCTTCAACAAAATTTTAGCAAATCAAATGTAACTTTTATATATTTCTATCAGTATAATTTTTCAAAACTTTTAACTTTGAAAAAATTTTAAATATGTTTATATAAATAAATTTATATTTTTATTTAAAGTTTATTTATTTTGAGAGAAAGAGTGAGAGTGTGCGCGGGAGACGGGGAGGGGCAGAGAGAGAGGGAGAGAGAAAAACCCAAGTAGGCTTTGTGCTGTCAGTGCAGAGCCCAAAGCAGGGCTTGAACCCACAGACCATGAGATCATGACCTAAGTCAAAATCAAGAGATGGACACTTAATCAACTGATCCACCCAGTCTCCTGTAAATATATATATTTTTAAATATGACAAAACACCATTATGAGTGACACTGATTTTGGGTATAAAAAGGTGGCTCAGTATTTGAAAATCAATGTAGTGCACCATATAAACAGACTGATAAGGAAGTAGCATGATGTCAATTGATATAGAAAAAACATTTGACAAAATTCAATAGCCATTCATAATTAAAAAAATAAAACTTCTGGTGCACTATGAATAGAGGAGATCCTCCTCAATATCATAAAAAAAGGAAAAAAATTACAGCTAACTTCACACTTAATGATGAAAGACTGAATGTTCCCTCTCTAAAATCAGGATCTGGGCAAGGATGTTTTCTCTCAACACTTTTATTTACATAATTCCAAAATTTCTAGTCACTGCAATAAGACAAAAAAAAAAAAAAAAAAAAAAAAGAAATACAAGGAAAAGCTTGGAAAAGGAGGAAAAGGGAGGAAAAAGACTGTTTGCAGATAACATGATTGTGTATGTAGAATATCCTAAGGAATATACAGAAAAACAAAAACAAAACAAAAATTCCTAGGCCTAATGAGTCATTAGATTCAAGATCAGCACACAAAAGTCAATTGAATTTCTGCACACTGACAATAAACAATGGGAAAACAAAATAAAAAATGTCACATCATTTCCAATTGCACCAAAGAAAATAAAATAAGTATGTGTAAATCCAACAGAACGTGTACTGGGATTGTATGCTAAAAGCTACCAAAAGATGATGAAAGAAATGAAAGACTTAATATTTGAAGAGACTTCCATTTCCAGTCTACCAAAATCAAGACTGTGTGGTATTGCTAAAAGGGAAGACATATAGACCAATGTAATCAAATAGAAAACTCAAAAATAGATCCAAATATGCTGACTTAGCCTTTGATAAAGGAACAAAAATAACTAAATGAAGGAAGAGTCCCTTATCAAAAAATGGTGCTAGAGAAATTGTACATCTATAGACAAAAAATGAATCTTCCAAAATTTGCAACCGAACTTTATTTTCTCTAAAACACTTTTGTACTTATAATTAGTATTGTGTTTTTGTATTTTGTTGTTCTCAAAAATGCCTCTCACCCAGCTTTGCTCCATAATCAGAATATAAGCTCATGAAGTCTGTGTTTATGTTGATATATACATCCATATGTATACATACATATATGTATATGTATATACAAACATATATATGTTTGTATATACATACATATGTGTATGTATATATGTATACATACATATATACAAAGGGAAATACAAACATACAAATATAACAAAGGGAAATACAAACATACAAATATAACACTATAAATAATTAATTATGTAAATGTATCCTTAAAATACATTAATAAAATAACTGACATGTGAACATTGTGACTCAATTATGCCTCAAATGTAAACTCTGAGTACATGCTTCTTTTCATAAAAAGAGACAATAAATGGAATCTGAATTATAGTTGCAGAGTATTACGTGTTTTATTAAGATAAAAACTAAAAACAATATAAGAAGTGAAATAGGGGACAATACTTTATTTCTTATACTGTGATTTCAAAGTTCCAGTTGTTTGCAGAGAAATGGTAATAAAAATAGATTTTATATAACAAAATGGAACTAGTCAACAAAAATGAAAGATATTTTGGTGCTTCTATCTTTATTCCCTCTCTTTTTGCTCTGCAGTCTTTGTAGTCATTTCCCCAGGCTGATAAAGTGCTGCATTTTCCCTTCAGTTTCCTCATTTTCTTGGGATCTTGAATTACCTCACTTTCGCGTAAGTTTACCCAACAGAGCCTGCAGAAATACTCTGTAAGATATTATTTTTAGAATGTTGATTATATACAATTTAATAAATCGCAATTTTAGTTTACCAGTTTTTGATTCTTATGACTTTGATATTTCCCTTAATGCCATTTTAATTTCATTATGTTTGTTATATTTTGGCTGTCTTTATTGCTTGTTTTATATCCTATGTTAATTACTTTGTTTCTCCTCTAAACTAATTTTCTCCTTCACTACTCAAGGGAATTTTCTCTTTTATACAGTACAAGGAAAATCAACAACTTCTCCAAAATATAAACTCTGGCTTCAAGGAAGAATAATTCAATTCACTACAAAAATATATGTTTGTTAATCATTATATGTTTACAAAGCAACATACAAGGTACGGCACTCAGTTTCAAAAAACAGATAAGGGATAGTTACCGACCTTCTTTCTGAGGCTCACTGTCAAGTGAAATGCATAAGAAGTGCATATTTAATTGTATTTCAAAGTAAAATAAAGGGAATAGCAAAGTCTTAGAAGCATAATCTTCAGAAGACAGAAGGCAGATGAAGAAAGAACTAAAAAAAATGTTTAGGTACCTATGAAGGATTTTGTATAATCTTCCATTTAAATAGGTCTAAACAAATTAAGATTCTAACAGATAGCATAGTTTTCCCAAAGACAGCCTCTGTCCTCAAACATTTTTAGTTCTTGAGAGGGTTATTCTACCTTCTTAAACTTTTGTTGAAAATGAGTCATAAAGACCACCTATCTTATAAAGCTGTTATAAAATTTAAATGAGATAAATGTAAAACATATTGAAGATTTTATACATTGTGTGTTCCAAATTGTTCTCCCTTTGTTCTTTACCTTTTTTTTTTTTTTTTTTTTTTTTTTCCCGAAAATCTGGTATGGTCATCATAAGATTAACACCAGTATGAAAAAGGTAAAATCCTACAAATTTTAGCAAAATAAACCAAGCAATATATAGATATAATGTATTGTGATCAAGTAGGTTTCATCCCAGGCAGGCAAGGATGGATAGACTTATTAGAGAATCTACCTATACAATTTTCCTTAGTTAAATTAAAGGAGAGAAAAAGCTATGATTAGGTATGTTGTGGAAAATGCCTTTACCGACAATCAATACCCATTTATCATAAAAACATAAGGGTAGCAGAAAATTTTATTAACTTCTCAAAGTTAATAAAGAACAACATAATATTTAATGGTAAAATGTTGGAAGTATATTCTTTATGAGCAAAGAATGAGAACAAATGTCTATTCCTACCACATCCATGCAACATTATATCTGAGGCCTTAGCCAATTCAGGAACACAAAGATAAATAATATAGGGACTGGAGAGAAGGAACAATGATAATATACTAACACATTAATAGAGTAGATAAGATTTTAAGTAGGTTTCTTGGCTACAAAATCATTTTGCCATTGATTACATCCTTATTCACTGGATAAAAAAGAATAAGAAAATACTACTTTTAAAGGATAAAACTTACAATATGATGTTTATAGAAATGCATTCAACAACAGATGTCTGAGTCCTTTATAGAGAAAAAAAATTAAACTTTATTAATGCTATAAAAGATGACATCAACAAATGAATAGACATATACTATATACGAAAATATGTATACATAAAAAAGATTCATTATGACAAAAATGTCAATTGTCTTCAAGTTAAGGTATAAAGCCATTGTAAAAAATTTCAATTTTCTTGGTAGAACTTGACAAAGCTGATAAGAAAATATATATGAACTAGTAAAGACCCAATGACAGACAAGAGCAAAGAGTCAGTTGATGCAGTGACACATGTTAACACATAATGTAAAGTAATGTAACTGAGACACTGGAATTTTGCTGTGGTGAAGACAATGCCACAGAAGAAAGAACCCAGATATGGAACCATGTATCTCTGAACACTTTATATATGACAGATTATAAATCAGTGAAGAAAGAAGTTAACAAGTAATGCTAAAAAATAGTTGTCCATTTAAAAAAGTGAATCTTTGGGGCGCCTGGGTGGCTCAGTCGATTGGGCAGCCAACTTTGTGTCGGGTCAGGATCTTGCAGTTTGTGGGTTTGAGACCCACATCGGGCTCTGTGATGACAGCTCAGAGCCTGAAGCCTGTTTTGGATTCTTTGTCTCCTCCTGTTCCTCCCCCATTTGCCTCCATCTCTTTCAATGTTAAATAAAGATTAAAAATAATAATAATAATAATGGGGTGCCTGGGTGGCTCAGTCAGTTAAGCCTCCGACTTTGGCTCAGGTCATGATCTTGGGTTTCATGAGTTCAAGCCCCGCATCGGGCTCTGTGCTGACAGCTCAAAACCTGGAGCCTGCTTCTGATTCTGTGTCTCCCCCTCTCTCTGCCCCTCCCCTGCTTGTGCTCTGTCTCTGTCTCTCAAAAAATGAATACATGTTAAATTTTTTTTAAATAATAATAAAAATTAAAAAAGTGAATCTTTGTTTCACATCATATACAAAATTCCTGAGTATTGAATTATCCTGTGTAAGTAAACAGAAACAATTAGTAGAAAATATGAATATTTTTCATGACTGAAGGGTACAGGTATTTTTCAATATAACTGAAAATGGGGCGCCTGGGTGGCTCAGTAGGTTGGGCGACCGACTTCGGCTCAGGTCATGATCTCGCGGTCCATGAGTTCGAGCCCCGTGTCGGGCTCTGTGCTGACAGCTCAGAGCCTGGAGCCTGTTTCAGATTCTGTGTCTCCCTCTCTCTCTGACCTTCCCCCATTCATGCTCTGTCTCTCTCTGTCTCTAAAATGAATAAACGTTAAAAAAAATTAAAAAAAATATATCTGAAAACAGAAAACATTGAAAAAAGTATGATAATTTGATTATATTAAAATTACTTTTTTCCGAAAAAAATAGCTTTAAAAATAGTTAAATTCAAGTTCTAGGCTGGAAGAGTATGTTTGAAATGCATATAACTGGCAGAGAATTAGTGCCTGGACTTCAAAATACCCTCCTACAAATCATTTAAAAAAAGATGGAAATTGATAAATTATAAAAGTGGCAAAATATGTAAACTCATTTTCTTGAGGGGGCTGTAACTTGTAAATATATGAAAAGTATTTCAACTTCATCAGAAGATATGCAAAACTATGCCCCTAAACTAGACAGTAATTTCAACGTTTGCAAATAACAGTGTTGGTAATGCTGTAGAGAAATAGGGCATCCAACATATTGCTGCTGGTGGAAGTGTAAGTTTTTATAGCTATTTTGGGGAGCAATCTGGAAATCCCTATTAAGGTAAATATGTGCATACCCTTATAACCACCATACCCTACGGCTCAAAGTACGAAACATAAACTCTTTCACAAGTGTATAAGAAAAAATATATAGAAATAATATTTGTATCATATTTTTTGCTAGAAGAAAACAACATTAACAATAATAAAATCCCAAAACAAGATAAATAATGAAACCAGTGCATTTGGTATAGTCATCCAGTGGAAAGCCACCTAATAGTGAAAATGGTGAACTTGATTTGCATTTATTAAATTGGGTAAATCTAAAGTATATGAAGTTGAAATAAAGGAAAATTGTGCACAAGATTATTTACAGACAAGAATATAAGTAGCAAATTTGTAACATATATGTGAATAATAAAAATGGAATTAAGGATTATAGTTGGCTCTGGCAGGAGGGGGCAGTAAGAGGCAAAAGTGACCTAAAACTGTGCTTTTAGAGGTTTATTTCTTAGTCTGGGTGGTGGCTGCCCATTGTTTATATTGTTATAAGAGAATATATATCATAATATGTATAACATATATAATATATAATAACACATATCACGTATAACAATATTATCTATAATTCCCTTTTACATGTCTGAAATATTTCAAAATAAATAATATACAACACTTAAAGAAGGTAGGAGGCAATGATGGAGGGTATTGCCAAAGAGTAAACCACAGATTAAAGTAATTTGAAATGATGTAGCTGACAACAAATTTGAAATGCACACTAAGGTGATAACTGGCCAATCCTATAGCACTTAAATGGTGTGTTTGAGCCATAGGTCAAATCATTTTCATTCTGCTTCCTATGCCCTTTTAGTACCTTGCCCATTCCATAGGATGTTTGTTTGTTTGTTTGTTTGTTTGTTTGTTTGTTTTTAACCAGGCAAAGCCCAAGGAATTTTGAAGATTCCAGAGATAACTGCGTCTGACATTGCTCCCCAAGGGGTCACATAGTAGTTGTAATAAAACTGTTTTGCCTCTCTAATGATCGTTTAGATCTTCTTTAAATGTCCAGCATTTGTGCCCATGAGAAAGCCTACCATGTGCCATGTCACTTTATCTCCAGGTAAATCATTTCAGATTGGAGAAGAGTAGCACTTGGTTTTTCAGCCTTGCACTGCCCCAAGGTTGACTCTGCCAACTTTGCCTTTCTTAACAATGTAAAGGCATCACTTAATGGTGTTGTGATTTCTCTTACCTTAGAGAGTGACTAGCTCTAGTCTGACTTTCTGTTGTATAGGATTTTGCTAAACACAATACAAAACAGCCAATATGCGCCAATATTCTGAATCTTTTCTTAATTCATCTTAGCGCTATAGTCTGATGAGTCTACTATTCAAAAAAAGAAAGGTACCTCCTCCAGAGACCGTGTCCATAGGCATTCCGAGTGGTCCAGTGTTTGACATATCATCGTGGGCTGTCCTACAATACAACCTCTAACAAAACTAGGATGCCCCGAACCCCTGGTAATAGAATCGTTTCCTTTATACCAAAAAGGTTAGGAAAGCACCAAAAATCTGCATGTGGCATGAGCCCAGGCCGACTTTGAGGAGTTTATGCTATGAAACCTACAGTTCTTATGAGATTGTCTAAAACAAACCACACGTCAGCAGGGCCCATAGTTGTTCCATGTGTGCTAAATGTGTTGGTGACAGGATCAAGCACGCTTTCCTTATCAAGGAACAGTAAATCATAGTGAAAGTGTTGAAGGTAAAAGAACAAAGTCAGAAAGCTAAAAAAAAAAAAAAAAAAAAAGGAACTTTTTCTGAGTAATAAAAAAATCAAAAGGTAAAAATAAAAGGAAGGTGAAAGTTTGACCAAATCATCTACCAATGCATTACAAGGGTCACTAGGTTTCCACGCTGAAATTTCCAATTGATATTTGTTAGTCCTCATTATTTACCTCCCAGACTCTCTGTTCATCAGTTCCACATTTATGCAGCATTATAGCTTTAGGTACCAAATTCTGTATCACTTAGGGAACAGAAAACACAAATATTACCAGTTTAAATTATTTTTCTGTCATATAGCACTTTTTGAAAAATTGGCAGTTCAGACCCAGTTCTGGAGAAAGGAGGATCACAGCTGTCCTGACACCCCCATAGTCCTTCGGGGACCAAGGCATCTTCTATCTTTTCCCTCTGCCATGATTAGCATGACGTTCTAATTTCAGAGTCACAAGAAATCATCTATAATTCCGTCTATAATACCCACATTCCAAGTAGAAGAAAGGAGGTCAGTAAACAGGCTGTTTGTCTTCCATTTAAGGAATTTCCAGAAGTCTCAGTACCCTTTACCTACATCTATATGACTACTTTCAGCTGAAAGGGAAGCAGAGACCTGTAATAATTTAGCTGGGCTGCCTAGAATAAAGTAGAATTTCTGCTCTTCTGATATTTACTAAAGATTTAACTCCTTATCAGGGTTGTTTTTCTGTTATTGATTGACCCTCACAGATGTCTACTGTGTTTGAAGAACAGCTTAAGTGTCATCATAGTGGTTGAAGAGGAACAGTTCATCCTTTTGGTAACCTTGAGTCTTTTACTCACCTCTATCTACGTCCCTCATACACCTGGCCAAAGAGCTTCCCATAGATGTTTGCTATAGAAGTGTTCTGTGCTCCGGTTGCTGTCAAAGTTCTGGAGTTTGCCTTCAAGTGACTTAGCACCATCTTGGTTCTTTCTGAAGCTTGACTGTCTCTTCATTTAGTTCCTAGTAAATCAGTTCAACCTGCCACCATCTGTAGGAGCACATGGCAGGCGTATGCAGGAATAGGTGTATCCTTTCGAAGTGATGTGAAAGCTGAGAAATAGAAACTCTGGCCTCTTCTTATCTAAAAATGTGTTGCTGTATTTTTGAATGTCCTGCAGTTAAACTGCTGTTTTTGACTTAGGAACAATCTCCTGTCAAAGGAGAAAATGCATAGCAGTATACAACATCCATTAGTTCATGAATTCCTTCTTGCATCCTATAGGAGCTTTTCTTCACTGAATACTCACCTTCCTTTGTTTCAGCCTCAAGGACAACAGCAAAAGGATTTGTTATACTTTTCTTTTCCCTGTACCCTCGTTCTATCTAACTTCTGGAAATAAAGGTGTTATCTACTTTTCCTTCCTGTTAATTGGGAACTTGTCAACAACGTATTTGAATTATTTTTCACTGTACTTGCAATTGACTTCTCCTATGTAACAAGTCACATAGCTTAAACTTAGTGAAAGAAGGATAGCAAATAGATTTATTTTATGGAGAAAAAAATGCATCTGTTCAACTAATATTTTGTAATATCTCGTATTAGTGACCCTCAGTCTTTGCAAGTTGTCCTGTATACATAGACATTCATTCATCTCCAAAGTCACCATTCTGTCAGATCTGGTAAGAAGAAATGATATAAGTTCAGACTGCTCAGATCCTCATTCAATCTTATAAATTTTGCTGACTCAGGAGTCCACACAATGCCAGTGTATTTTTTCAGCCTGATTTGTTGCATGCAATAGGGAAGAGTAAACTTTGTTTTCAATGTCTACTGCTTCTTCAAGGGACAATGAATGAGTGAAATTTTGGACAATGGATGGAAGGAAGCAATAGAAAGGTGATTACTTTCTGAGTGGCAAATGGTTCTTTTATATAACATCTGAAAAGACATATCTTTTGCTATACCAAACAATATGAACCTTTCCGTCTATTTCCTGTCAACTAATGGCAATTTCTTCTTATTCTAAGAGAAAATGTAATCTCCTGGCTTTCAGTTCAGTCATTCCTTATATGGACCAACAGTGAATGACAATTTTTCTAAATTGCTTCTCTAGTGAGTTCTTGTTTTGGTCTCAGTCATCAAAGGAGTAGGTCAGGGTGGAAATTGTATTAAACTAATACACATCACTCTTTTATTAGCTTTTCAGCTTAAAATCTTATCCTTACGTAATAGTTAATGCTTAGAAAGCATTTGTAACGAGAAGATACTGTTCTTTTCGCCTTATTTGTATTTATCCCATGTAATACTTACAAGAACCCTGGTAATATCCTTATCTTCTAGAGTGTAAGACTGAGAACAGTGAGGTTAAGTAACTTGTTTAAGGCCTCATGGTTAGAAAGTGATAACTAACCATCTAACCAGGATTCAATCTAAGCAGCCTGGCCCAGAATCAGTGCCTTAAACAAAATACTATACTGGCATTCTCAGGTTGATTACTGAATCTGATAAATTATATTGCCTACTCAAATAAAGTTTCTGAATCTGAAAATTGGCATATAAGACCCTAGAAGGATGCGTTTGTAAGTAAGTTCTACTCTAGAATGGGAAGAATAACTTTGGGTGGTTTACTTCAAACAACAAACCTCTGTATTTCCATGCACCACTGGATTTTTCTTTAAAAATACAGGGGCGCCTGGGTGGCTCAGTTGGTTAAACGTCCTACTTCAGCTCAGGTCACGATCTCGCGGTCCGTGAGTTCGAGCCCCGCCCTGGTGCCTGCTTCCGATTCTGTGTCTCCCTCTCTCTCTGCCCCTCCTCCGTTCATGCTCTGTCTCCCTCTGTCTTCAAAATAAATAAAAAACGTTAAAAAAAATTAAAAAAAAGTAAATAAAAATACATTACAGGGATAGGTTCAGAAAACCTGGAAATGTATTTATCAGTCCTGACAACATCACGGTGATAGTTGGCCTGTGAGCAGATTCTAGGAAGTGATATAACTAAAATCAATATTCCACCATATGACATCACCCCACTGTCCTCTAGCCCTTGCAAGGGGTGACAGTATTAGGTGACAGTATTAGGTGAAGATGTAGAATTGGAAATCTCACATATGGAAATATAAATTTGTACAACCATTCGGTCAAAGTAGCTGAATGTAAAATCTATAATTCATTTTATTATCTCAGATGTGTAATCAACAAAATTTGTTTGGTTTTGTTCATATCTTGACCAAAATACAAAAATTTATAATGTTTATTTTTTAGAACATCCTTCTGTCTAGAGTATCCAAATGTCTACAACGTAAGATAAAGAAAAAATAAATGCGGTTTTATTATACAATGGAATTCTATATAGCAAAGACAGTTATGACAGTGTGGATGAATCTTACAAAAATATATTGAGTGAAATAAACCACATATTATATATATATATGTTTATATATATATATATATTGTTTTTTTCTATGATTCCACTTAAATGAAGGAAATAAGTATCATTTGTAGTGTTAGAAGTCAGGATAGTGTGACTCTTAAGGGGAAAAGACTTTGATAATGACTACAATGGACGTGAGTAATGATTCATGGGGTATTAATAGTGTTCTGTTTTATGATCTTGCATATATGCTGGATTCATATATATATTCATATATATTTATATATATAAATCATACATATATTCATATATATAAATTATACATATAATTTATTGCTTTAGGAGGTATTTGGTCTCTCATACCAGTATTTTGATAAGCAGAAGTTTCCAAATGACCAAATTTGCCAAACTTTTCTTTATGGTAAACATCTTTGTCCTCTGTTTAGAGAAGTTTTGCTTATTCCATGGTCTCCTGACCATGTATATTCTCGTATATATTCCTCTACAAGATTTTTAAAATACCTTCTACATTACAATCTGTAATACTTCTGAGCGTATGCATGCATATGTGCATAGATATGACAGAGGTCAAAATGTATTTTTAACAAGTGTCACTTATGTCATAAGTCAGGGGTGGATCTGCTTCTGTACATATTTTGTTTTACTTTGTGTCAATACCACACTATCATTTTAACACAAGGCTAAAAAGTTGTGACTATTTGGTGTAATAATTCCTTCAGCTATACTCCTCTCCAAGTTTAACTTGTCTTTTCTTGGCCCTTTAAAGAAGTTTAAAATCTTTAAACTTTTGGGGCGCCTGGGTGGCTCAGTTGGTTAAGCGTTCAACTTCAGCTCAGGTCATGATCTCAGTTTGTGGGATCGAGCACCGCATCGGGCTCTGTGCTGACAGCTCAGAGCTCAGAGCCTGGAGGCTGCTTCTGCTTCTGTGTTTCCCTCTCTCTCTGCCCCTCCTGCTCACGCTGTCTCTCTCTGTCTCTCAAAAATAAATAAATGTCAAAAAAAAAATTTTAAATCTTTAAAATTTTATTGTAAATTTTCATTTTTAGACCTTGAATAAATTTTGATTGTTGGATTGACTCTATATTTTGGAAAATCAAAATCCAGAAAATATTGTATTTAGTTCTTCTTTCATTTGTCTTAGTAATGTTTTATACATAGCAGTGTTGAGATCTTATACAATTTTAGATTTATTCCTAAGAATTTATTATATGTAATGATATTTTGAATAATATTTAAACCCTGATTTTCATATTGTTTGTTCCTGGTTTACAGAAATTCTATTGATTTTGTATACTGAATTTGTATCCAATATTTATGTCTTTTACATATATTTCTTACATGAATACAGTGATGAGGATCTCTACTACACTATTGATAAATGTAGGAATTTTTGTCTCATTCTCAAACTCAAAGAAAATATTTACTATTTCATCATTGCACATGATGTTTGCCATTTATTGGTATAAATTATTTAACAGATTAAAGAATTATCTTCTATGTTTGGATCACTAAATAAATTTTTAAAATCATGCATAGAGTTTGAATTTTGTCAAAAGCCTGATTTGCAACTATGATGAAAATCATATGGGTTTTCTGCTTTTCTGAAATAATACAGTAAAGCATATTGGCTGAGCTTTGAGTAATGAGCTAACCTTGCATTTCTGAAACAACCCTAGTTTGATTATGATTTATTATATTTTTATGTATATCTTGATTTTAGTTAGTTATATCTTTATATGGTTTGTTTGGTTGTTTGGTGTGTGCACACTTGCACAGGCACTTATCGGTTTGACATCCATCTGATTTGTAGTGATGACTCTCTTTCATTTCTCTTTTTCTTAGTTGACCTGGTGAGAGGCTTATTGACCTTCTCAACGATCCAAATTTAGGTTTTATTGATATTTTCTAATTGATTTCTTACATTCAATTGCAATGATTTCTGCTTTAATTCTTATTTCTTTTTTTCTGCCTACTTTGTTTTTAATTTGCTCATCTTTTCTAGTTTTCTAATGTGGAAGCTTAGATTACTAACATTAGGTCTTTCTTCTCCTCTAACATATGGATTCAGTCCTATAAATTTCCCTGTAAGCACTGCTGTCGGTGCATTTCACAAATTTTATTTATTTATATTTCATTTTCATTTAGATCAAAATATTAAACATTTTCTCAAATTTCTTTTTTAACTTGGTTTTTTCAGAAATATGTTGTTTTAATTTCCAAGTACTTAGGGATTTTCCATCTATTTCTCTGATTGATTTCTAGTTTAATTCCACTGTAGCCTATGAATAGACAATGTATCATTTCTATTCTTTTGAGTTTGTTAAGGTGTGTTTTATATCTTAGGATTTTGTCTTATGATATTTGGTCACAGGTAGGCTGGTCTGTAATTTTCTTCTCTTACATCCCTTTTTAGGATTTAATATTCAGGTTATTGGGAATCATAAAATTTGCTAAGAAACTTATTTTTCTACTCGGTGGAACATTACTATTATTTTTTTGTCCCTGTAAATGATTTGGAAAAATTGACTGATAAAACATCTGGGTCTGTTTTCTTTGCGACAGTGATTTATAACAAGATATTCAATATCATTAATGTTCAGATTTTTCTATATTTTCTACAGCCAACTTTGTAGGATTTTTTTAAGTTTATTTATTTATTTTGAGAGAGAGAGAGAGAGAGAGAGAGAGAGAGAGAGAGACTGTACTTGTGAATGGGGAAGGGGCAGAGAAAGAAGGAGACAGAGAATCCCAAGCAAGCTCTGTGTTATCAGTGTGGACCTTGACATGAGGTTTGATCCCACTAACTGTGAGATCATGACCTGAGTCAAAATCAAGAGTTGGACGCTTAACTGACTGAGCCACCCTGGCACCCCAAGTTGTAGGATATTTTTAAGGCATTCTTTTTTTTTTATGAAATTTACTTAAAGGATTTATTTTCTTTTGGTAGCTATAAAATCTGTACTGATGTCTCCATTTTTATTTTTGATAAGAGTAAGTATTCTTTCTCTTTCTCTCACATTTCTCTCACTCACTTTACCTAGTCTTTTTAAAGGTTCATCATGTTTTGTTAATCTTTAAAGGATCAGCTTTTAATTTGTAGGTATTCCTTATTGTATATTTGTTTTCTCTTCATTTGTATATGCTTTTATTTGTGTTATGTCCTTCCTTGTAGTTGTGTTGCTTATTTTTCTTTTAGAGAATATTTCATGTGTCCCTTATACCTTAATCATTTCCCCTTTCTTCTATTTCTGTGCTTTAATTTTGACATTTTTACTGACCTGTTGTTCATTTTACTTTTAGTTGGTACTGCTGAATCTAACATGTCAATAATCCATTTATTAATTTAATTTCAAATACTTTTATTTTCACTTCTATAATATTTATTTGATCTTTTCTGTACATTCAAATCTTTTACTATAATTTTATTTTTGTCTATTTTGTCCACTTTTTCTCTATTATTTTAATCATACAGATCATATTATTTTAAAGTCCTTGCTTGAAAAGCTCTAATTCTTAGAACACCTCAGGATCTACATCTTTGACATGGTTTTATCTTGAACGTTATGCAGATTATACATTGAAGATTTTACATAAATTAGCTATAGAGTATGACATTAGGCTTCTTCAAAAACCATTCATTATTTCCTATAATACAGATTTGAGGCTGATCACCTCAGTCTTGCCAGAAAGGAAACTAGACCTCAGTTGAATTATCATTTAGCAAGATTACTACATCTGGTTCATCTTTAGGATGTGGCCCTCCAACAATTTCAATTGAAACCCTTTTAAAGATTCCTTTCTTTAGTCCTTAAAGACCGTGGGCAATTAATCCCAACTCTTTATAATGTTTTCAGCAAAGCTCTTTAGCTTGCTTTCCCATGCAGATTCAAAATTTTGTACTAATTTTGAGAGGGAACAGCTGTGTTTTGAGACTGCTCCATTTCCTAATAATGTCACTTCAACCCAGAGTGGAGTTCTAAAAAATCTACTCATTTCAGTGTAACCCAACATAAGCATCTGCCAGGGGTCCAGTCTGTTTTCTCAGGCTTTTTTCTTGTATCTATAAAGTAATTATATAGCCATATTCCATCAGTATTGCTTTTTTTTTTTAATGTTTATTTTTGAGAGAGATAGCATGAACGGGGGAGGGGCAGAGAGAGGGGAAAACACAGAATCCAAAGCAGGTTCCAGGCTCAGAGCGGTCAGCACAGAGCCTGACACAGGCAGGGCTTGAACTCACAAACTGTGAGATCATGATCTGAGCTGAAGGGGGACGCTTAACTGAGTGAGCCATCCAGGCTCTCCTCCATCAGTATTACTTTATTCTTCCTCTCTAGAGCTTTCATCTCTTGCATATTTGACTTTAATGGACAATACTGTTATTTAACAGTTGATATTTTCAAAGAGATTTTAATATATAAAATAATTCATGTCTTATAGCAATGTTTTCCTGTGGATTACTGATATGCATCCTCTGTTTTATGTCTTTGATATTTAAATAGAACATACCTTGTGAAACAATCTATTTGCAGTAGCATTGCAAAATAAAATAATTTGATAAAACTTTATGTAATCTATGAAAAAAAACTTATTAGGAGTAATAGATATCTGGAGTTATTTCATACACATTATGAAGATGTCATTTTATTAAAATATTAATTTAAATTTTAGTTTACAAAATAATTTATAGATTATTGGAATGGTGCCTTAAATTCCTAGCTCTAAACATATACACATTTTAGTTTAACATGGGCTTATTCTAACAGCCTGATAATCTTACTATTGAATAATGTGGGATCTGCAAAACTGAACACTGAGTTATGTCATTGAATGACTGAGTAAAGTTATGTCTTAAGAAGTCCCAAATGACTGACACATTCCAGATATGTGGGGCAAAAGGTGGGTATTCTTTCAGCTTTTTAAATGAATACTCAATTGCCATATTTTGCTCTTATGTAGATAAATGAGGATAGAATTTAGAAAGCAAGTAGAAGGGTTGTACATTGTAGTTATAAAGGAAGTTTGCTCAGTACTAGGAGAAAAGGAAGTAGAATAGCTCAAGTTAGATGGGTATATGTGGAGATGAGAGCTTATTGTGAAGCTTCTTTTTCAATTTTCTTGGAGAAATACACAAAATTATCAGTTGGCCTCGGTTACAGCAACTTCTTACTAGACAAGTGTCTGATGCAAGAGAAACAAAAGCAAAAATGAACTATTGGGACCTCATCAAGATAGAAAACTTCTGCACAGTGAACAATCAACAAAACTAAAAGGCAACTTTCAGAATGGGAGAAGATATTTGCAAATGACATATCCGATAAAGGATTAGTATCCAAATCTATAAAGAACTTATAAACTCAACACGAAAAAAATAAATAATCCAGCAAAAGACATGAATAGACACTTTTCCAAAGAAGACATCCAGAGGGCTAACAGACACATGAAAAGATGCTCAACATCACTCATCAAGAGGGAAATACAAATCAAAACCATGATGAAATACCACCTCATATCCGTCAGAATGACTAAAATTAAGAACTCAGGAAATAACAGATGTTGATGAGGATGAGGAAGAAGGGGATCCCTCTTATACTGAAACGATTATTACTATTTTTTGCTAATATTGAAAGGGTTTTTGCATCAAACTTCATATTTAACTGTTTTAAACTCTACTCCTTAGAGGCTAAAGTCTCTCCTTGGTTGAGCCTGTGTTGCTACAGGAGAAGTGAAGGAGAAATTCAGTGAATGTCCCCTTGTGCTTTTCGCCCTTCATTTAACAAGAGAAACTCCACTTAAATCTGTTTCATGTGGAAGTTTCACATATTTGTGTTATAATATTATGTTGCTCACTGTCTTTTAGTGACATTTGTTTCCATTTCTTTTACCTCTAGTGCTGTATGTTTAGTGATAGATATAAGTGTCAAACTCTTGGATTTATCATAAATAAAGGACCATGTTTTGGCTGTTTATTCTAACGTTGTTGGTTTATTGCCTATGGATTCTAAGAACTTGGTACATTTGATTTAAAATAGACGTAATTCATAAGATAAATGTATTTTTTCATAAATGTGAAGAGTTATCTTGTTGAACTTGAAGTGGATTTACTCTGACTCTGAAGACATTAGAATTACATTTAGCAAGTAGAAGCTGTAAAGTCAGAAGCCTGATTTTAGCTCTATATAACAAATGGTGTGTGTGTGTGTGTGTGTGTTTTAATATGATACTGAATTTAAAAAAATGGAATACTTTCTTTGATAGGGAGTTTTAGGTACTATATCTATTCTGCAGGTATGTATGGGGACTTTACTGAATTCATGGATAGAGTAGAAAATTTTGAGAATTTCTCCTGAGTCTAAGACTGTCTTGAGTTGTTGTCATCTAAGTTAGACTATTTAATTACTTGTATAGTGAATTTAATACATTTAATTAGGTTTCATATATTATATAAATAAAGCCCATCTGCTTATCTGGTAAAAAGTCTAAACCCTTATTTTGGTTACCAAGATGGTTAATTTTATTACATATGCCTAGTTTGTTTGCCCACATTTTATTAGTGAAATGGTAGACTTAAAAAATTAACACTTTTCAGTAGGCAATAATGGTTGCTCATTTTAAAGGAATAAACCCCTATTTGTATGCAAATTAAATATTATTCTTAAAATTCGTATTTTGCTTCAAATGTTCTTTTTAAATGAAAAAGTCTTTTAAAAATTGTTTCAATTACCAAAATAGGTCTTAAGAGAGAGTACAATAAATCCAGAGTAAGAAAAATTATTTTGCTCCTGTCGTGCTACTTCTTTGACATGTTAAGTGACTTTCTTGTAAAGGGATTGAACTTCTTACATGCCCACTGCGTGCTATGAAGTCAGAAACCAAAGAACTATTACTGCCTCTGAGATGGAAATGTATAGACTTAATCATATTGTTTAGGTTGACACACCTCACAATAGTCGAGCATTCTGTGAATCAGTGCCACCAAATCTCTATACTTTTGACTCCTATGTTTAAGTAATAAGCCATGTTTCTTTCTAAGAGCTAAGGCTTGACAGAAATCCTAGGTATAAAATCACTGACCTCCAAGAAGCTGCTTAAGAAAACATTCAAGAGATTTGATGAATGCACACAGCTCATTGATGATGAGAAAGTTGAGATCTCACCAGTGGTGTATTTTTGCAAGTTTTTATGGTCGAAGTATCTTGCAGAAGATAAAAGCAGTAAAATATACTGTTTGGGATTAAAATCACTCATCTTTAATCTCTGCCAGGATTATTTCCTTTTAAAAGCATGTTATTTGAATTTTCAGACTCCAATACACCAAAGGATAGTACAGATGCCAAAACATTCAAAAAGATAAGTTTTCCAGTGTCAGAAAGGTATGCAATTTTTGGATATTATCAGCCTCAGCAGACAGCCAGTCTGAGAAAGAAATGTGTGATCTCCACATACATAAATGCTTCACAGAAGCAAAAATAGTAAATTGATTACAGAAGTTACATTTTGGAATGATAGCAATACAATTTATCCTGTCAATGAATGTTAAAGAATATCTCCTCTAAATGAACACATTCTGTTTCTAATTATTTTTCACATGAAAATAATATACATTTTACTTAAAAATGTATTATAATTTGTTTTAGGCCAGACATGTTTACAATGGAATGATTAAAATATTGTAATGCTTTTAGCTATTATTGAGTCGTTTTAATATATCTGAGTGCTTCTGCAGGCATTTTCGTGTTACTTTATGTATAGTCCATGATTTATTAATTCATGTATTAATTATTTAAAGCATATTTTAGTTAATTGGTTTATGTATTTATGTATCATTTATTCAATAGATTTATTTAATAATCCAGTATATCAGGCATGAGCTTAGACTACAAAATAAATGTGGTTGGAGTTTTGAGCAAAGGAAAAAAAAGTCATTAGCATATTAACTAAAAGTCATAAAATAATTTGAACTTTTTTCAGTTAGATCGAATGATTTATTTCATTTGTACAGAAATATATTAAAAATTTTTAATGTTTATTTTATTTTTGAGAGAGACAGAGACAGAATGCGAGTCGGTTGGGGCAGAGAGAGAGGGAGACACAAAACCAGAAGCAGGCTCCAGGCTTGGAGCTGTCAGCACAGAGCCTGACTCAGGGCTTGAACTCACAAGCTGTGAGATCATGACCTGAGCTGAAGTCGGATGCTCAACCGACTGAGCCACAAAGGCACCCCTGAAAGGTACATATTTAAACTTAGTTATTCTATCTAAATTTCCAACTTAGTGCGAGGTTGACAATCTAGGACAGTAATTAGACCTTTCTCTACCTTTATTTCAGAGTTGATTTCTTTAGCATGGATATTTCAGACATATTAGAAGAGCCAAATAGATGATATCATAATGAAATATGAAACTTCTGAAGAAAAGTAATTCTTTTCAATTGCATGATTAATTCTAGATATTTAAAGACATGTTCTTATAACTTTTATTTCCATCATTGAGCTCACTTGTGTCAAAAACCATTTTAATCATCTGTGTTAAGTCAGTCATTCTCTCTAAATAGATTGATAGATAAATACTAACTCTGGCCCAAAACATGGGGAAGGAATGCAAAGTCAAGTGGCAAAGGATTTGGAGCGCTAAGGAGGAAAAAAAGAAAAAGAATTGAGGACAGTCATTTCTCTCTACCACACACCTATAAAATCCTTTTAGTGATTATTTTACATTTCAGGGATAAGCATTTCCAGGGTTAAGTGAACGTGATTTATTTCTCTGAATAAAAACATGAATTTTTAAAGCACAAAAAGAAATTGGTGAAAATCTCCTTGAGAATTTTAATTGAGGGGTGCCTGGGTGGCTCAGTCGGTTAATCATTAGACTTCAGCTCAGGTCATGACCTTATGGTTCATGGGTTTGTGCCCCATGTTGGGCTCTGCGCTGACAGCTCAGAGCCTGGAACCTGCTTCAGATTCTGTGTCTCCCTCTCTCTCTGCCCCTCCCCTGCTTGTGTTCTCTCTCTCTCTCTCTCTCTCTCTCTCAAATATAAATATACATTTTTGAAAATTTTAATTAAAAAAAAAGAATTTTAATTGAGCATGATCCTTTCCAACTAGCTTTACCACATATTGGAAAAGTCCCAGGTATTATACACAATGAGTATGGTCAAATATTAATTGCTTGCACTCAAGATAGGGAATCTAGCAGTGATTAAACAAGAGTCATATTGCTTTCCTTGATTCCAAGAAAGTATATTGCTTAATTTTACTATAGGAAACTAGATTTTAGTAAATATTCTTCAATAATAGAAAAAAGTTCCAATTTATTTTTTAAGTGAGCATTTAACATGTATGAGGCTCTTTGTATTCATTGTAACAGTTCATCAGTATAAAGATCCCATAAGAATATGTTGTTGTTGTTGTTGTTGTTGTTGTTGTTTTATTTTCCTGATAAGGGTAAAAGAAACACAGCTGAGATAAATTACTTTTCTCAGGTCAAAGTTCTACTAATGCATTGATATAAAAATCTAGATAGCAAAATATAATTAAAGCTATAGAACAACTTTAGATCTATGTAGTAGTAATTTATCATAATTAAAATTTTGATAATAGTAGAATATGGAGAAATAGTCACTACCATACGGCAACCTGGCATTATTTATTAAATTGAATATGTATATACTTTTTCCTACAGCAGTTTATCCAGTAGACATTTTTTCATGTATTTACTACTAATTGTATCAAAAGATGTTCATTGGGCCACCTCAGGTCATGATCTCACTGTTCATGGGTTCCAGCCCCTTGTTGGGCTCTGTGCTGACAGCTCAGAGCCTGGGGCCTGCTTGGGAATCTGTCTCTCCCTGTCTCTCTGCCCCACCCTCTCTTGCACTCTGTCTCTGTCTCTGAAAAATGAATAAATGTTAAAAAAATTTTTTGAAAGATGCTCATTAATTAAGTTTCTTTAGAACACCATTTGTAATAATAACACATACAAAATGTAAATAACACAAACATGTAGCAGAGGGCTAATTAAATTATTGAGAACCAATACAAATTTTAAATGATTATACTCCAGTATTGTATAACAAAATCTTTAGGATATATTGTTAACTAATTTAAAAAGCAAGATACTGAAAATGTGGATAATACATTCCCAACTTATAAAAATGAAACATATAATGTTTTAATATGTGCAAGAGTGATTTTGTGATTTAAAAGAAGGAAAAAGACAAAGACGAGGGCACAGTTGATTAAACATCTGTCTATTAATTTTGGCTCAGGTCATTATCTCACAGTTTTTGGGATCGAGCCCCACATCAAATGCTGTGCTGACAGTGCAGAGTCTGCTTGGGATTCTCTCTCTCTCTCTCTGCCCCACTCCTGCTTGTGCTCTCTCTCTCTCTCTCTCTTTCAAAATAATTAAATACACTTTTAAAAAAGAATAAAATAGTAATAATTTTAATAAAAACAGTTTAGTGTTATTATATGCTAAACGTTGTACTAGCACCTTATATTCAGTGTAATTTAATCCTCAAACAACTCTGAGGAAGAAAACGTTATTACCCTTGTTGTAAAGAGGAAAAGAAATAGAAGAGCAAGAAGTTAAATAACTAAACACCAATTAAATAACCAGAAGTACAAGGTTGATAAGGTCAGGTACCTTATTGGGAATAAGGTACCTCATTCCCAAGTTTGTGCTTTTCAGTACTTCACTCAAATCTCACAAATCAGGGGCACCTGGGTGGCTCAGTCGGTTAAGTGTCCGCCTTCGGCTCAGGTCATGATCTAGAGGTCCGTGAGTTCGAGCCCTGCATTGGGCTCTGTGCTGACAGCTCAGAGCCTGGAGCCTGTTTTGGATTCTGTGTCTCCTTCTCTCTCTGCTCCTCCCCCACTCATGCTCTGTCTCTGTCTCTGTCTCTCTCAAAAATAAACATTAAAAAAAATTTAAAAAACTCACAAATCAAAATAGTAACTAATGTGGAAGAGTAGAGTTATGTAACAAGCTCCTGACCCACTTTTCTTTTGCCCTTACTTGTCTTAACCATGGAAGGAACTAATGATTCTGTCTAATTAGAGATAAATCAGCATCCAGGGAAATTAAGTAACTGTTTGGTTTTTTTTGTTTTTTGTTTTTTGTTTTTTTTTTGTCTGTAGAACCAATCTGAGTATTCAGTTCTTTTAAGAGAGATGAAGAAGGACCCATATTGGGTTACAAATATGAGGCTGTCTCACTTCTGACATGATCTGTGAAGTGTCCTGCTTTGTATCCTCATTCTTTGCAATCCTACTGCAAAGAGCTCAGTACATGTTGATCCTAAAACAAGTAATCATTTTAAATATAAATTATTTTTATTTTATCTATAAAAGACAAACATTTTGACATATTCCTCTGTTCTTTAAAGCTCATCTTAGTAGTGGCAGCATCTGTGAAAAAAAGCCAAACAGCTGTGAATCTAAATATAGAACGGATTCCGTCTTTGCAGCATCAAGGTTGGAATTGTGCCGCTGCTCAACACTGAGACCAGAAATGACAGTGCTGTATGTTACAGAAATTGCAATTTCGGAAATTCAACTTACTGCGACTTTATCTCACAGGGAGATGTTTATTACTCAATAGTCACATATATTACACTATATTTTTCTAGGGTGAATATGTCCACGTGTGACTTACACCTCAATGGAAAAGCCAGTGAAAGATATATTTAGTTTTCATTTGTTTTCTTCTCTCAGGGCACAAAAATACAACTTTTTAAACAGCAAAAGAAGAGCAAAGTTTAAGGAAGTTTCAGCGAAAACAATCCAATTAATGTGAACCTAAATTAAGCATTGTCTTTCCAAGAATTAAAAGATAAGAAAACAAATTTCCTGAAGAAAAATATTTTCAGTTTGTTTTCTAAAAATAGAGCTGTATCCATTTCTCAGTTTCTTTCACAGTCAACATAATCCATATGAATTAGATTTAGAGGTAGGATGGTGTGAAAAAAGAATTTACTTACAAAAATGCAATTATATTTATTATGTTATATTTGCTAAGATAGAAAAAGGTACTCAGATTTCAGCCATAGAGATTGAAATAACTTAAAACTGTATTAATCAACTAAAAAGTCATTAATCAAACACACTGTTTTTTCCAATCATTCAGATGTTTTGGCATTTCTCTACAGAACTGATAATGAACATCTGGTTCTATATGGTTAATGAGTGTGAAATGATATTGAATTTATTTTTCCCTAGGGCTCCTGTGTCATTTTCCTATCCCCATTAGAGAAACAAATGCATAAAATATAGCTATTTGTAATGCAGATATGGATGCGAAATAGTCACAGTGCAACTTCTTAGTGTTGTTATTATTACTGGTGTATTTTTCAGAGTGTGGAATAATCTTTACAGATTTAATCCATGTGACTACCAAAAAAAGATGTTAAGATGAAATCCAGGGGCTTCGAATGGTAGAGTACTAATGTATTTTTTCCATTTTAAGTATAGAAATTGTGCTGAGAGAATCCTATAATAAAGTTATGAAAAAAAATTGGGATTTTAATTCAAAATATTTGATTACGCTTTTTCATAAAAGAGGAAGGCTATTGCAAATTTATCTTTTGGGTAACAAGGTTATGAAGGCAGTAAAGAAAAGACTGTAGAAGAAAGAAATTTCTTGAACACTCTGCTTTATATGCCCGAAAACACTTTTCCTAAGATCATTTGTTTTATATTTTACAATTTAAAAATAAGAAAATTTAGGTAACAAGTAGTTAACTGTCTTGCCCATGAACACATAAGTAATGAGGATTTGACCCAACTTTATTTAACTTCAAAGACCTTTTTTTGTTTGTTTCTTTTTATCGCTCATATTAAAACAGCAGAGATTCCAGGAAGAGAGATTACCACTAAAAACAAAAACCGAAAAAGTTTTAGAAACAATGCCAAGTGCATGTTGCTGTTTAAAATATAGTCAAAGTATTGTTTCACATTAGACAATAATTCCCTAAATGCTTTGGTAAATTTAGCCAGCCCAATGTCCTTAAAGTATGGTTGAGACCCATAGGCAGAAGGACCACCAGGGGTGTTTTTTGTTTTTTTAATTTTTGTTTTTCTAATGTTTATTTGTTTTTGGGAGAGAAGAAGGCAGAGTGCAAGTCGGGGGAGGACAGAGAGAGGCGGGATGGGAATCTGAAGCAGGATCTAGGCTCTGAGCTGTCAGCACAGACCCCACACGGGGCTAGAACCCAAGAACTGTGAGATCATGACCTGAGCCGAAGTTGGACATCTAATTAACTGAGCCACCCAGGTGCCCCCAAGGGTGTTTCTTTTTTCTTTTTTTTTTTTTTTTTTTATAAAATACCAGCTCAATTAATCAAAATCTTTGATATTGAAATGTGGTTAGTTGGAAATGACAAAAGTAACTTTTCTAAATCACTGTTTAAAAACAAACACATACAGGGGCACCTGGGTGGCTCAGTCGGTTGAGCGGCCGACTTCGGCTCAGGTCATGATCTCGCGGTCCGTGAGTTCGAGCCCCGCGTGGGGCTCTGTGCTGACAGCTCGGAGCCTGGAGCCTGTTTCAGATTCTGTGTCTCCCTCTCTCTGACCCTCCCCCGTTCATGCTCTGTCTATCTCTGTCTCAAAAATAAATAAACATTAAAAAAATTAAAAAAAAAACACACACACAAATAAACAAGAACCAGTTGTCCATCAACACTAACAAATCATTAAAAATCATTATCAACTTTATAATTTGGGATAAAATATAACAGTCTTGAAATGTTTTTGAGTGAAAGAGATAATTACACTGAATTTGTAGCAAAAACCTACTTAAGTAAACATGTCCACGCGTGTTTGAGTATAAATTTGTTATATTTTATGTATGTATGTATGCATGTATGTATGTTGAACAAGAATGATTCATGAACGTAATAAACACATATTATATTCTTATCTTCTAATACTTATTCTAGTTGGGGTGATTTTCTCTGGCTCTGGATAAAAACTTAATAGAATAATTTATGGTCACTTACAAATAGTCTCAAAACAGTCTCAATCAGAAACCCAGTCCAAGATATTAAGCAACACTTCTATCTACATTGAAAGATACATCTTTTCTCCCATCTGAAAGTAAAGCTGAAGTTGGAGAGAACCTGAAATTAGGGAAGAGGAATGTGATGGGTTCTTTCTTTTTTCCTCTGATGTGACTCATCTATTTCTAACAAGCATCACTGTCTTTAGAGCTTTCCTGTGGGAATGGAGAAACAAGAAGGGTAACAGGATTTTCTTATTTACTGATGAATTTCTGCTCTTTGGATCTGGCAGTATTTAAAAGTTGACTTCTCCAATAACAAAGTAAGTAGAAGGTATGGGAAGGCCTTAAATGTAAGGGAGAACTGAGATACGAGCTTTTCACCTTGGTGTAGAAAGAATTATATTGGTTAAAACTTAGCTTCTACTTGATAACAAATAAGGAAATTCCTGCCTGCCATGTGAGAAGGGACACCTGCCTGGGTGACCAACCATCCCAGTTGACCAGGCACTGAAGCATTTCCCAAGACTTGGGACTTTTAATGCTCAAACCAGAAGAGTCCCAGGCAAGCTGGGACAAGTTGGCCATGCTTATATTTAAGTCCAGAACATTTAATTATTGTAAGAATAAAATCATTTGTTTGGAAATTAAAGAGAATTAATAAATAAAATTGATTTCTCTCACTGTGTTTTTTGGGTTTATTAAATTCTTTTCTGCTCTGCTCCTTTGGTCTGACCTCAGCCCTCATTGTCCATTTCACCAGTATTCCAGTTGTTAGAGTCGTCTGGCTCTAGTTCTGTTGGACAGTGCTGTTTTTGCCCAACCTTTTCACAGACAAGTTTTAGAAATGTAGGGTCTTTGGCTTTCTCGAGCATGAGAAAAACAATTGTCTTGTATGCTTTCAATCAAGCTCTCTAAGTGATGCCAAGGAAGCACCCCTTATGAGTCTTTGGAATTATAAAGAGGTGAGAAAGAGGAATGAGAGAGGGAGTGGTGAGAAAAGGGAATGAGGTGGCAAGAAAGGGAATCATATCCCTGGCATCAGTTCTCTTAAGAAAAAAAAATCCCAGAATTCCTAATTTGCTTTCCAAATATTGATTTTTTAAAGAGAATTTTGAAGTTGGAAAATGGCCAAATAACATAAAATCAATTTATTATTATTATTATTTATTCATCTAATTAATTAATTAATAGTAATTCAACATATGGAAAACTGTCTTACACGTGAATTGGGGTAAGATGTCTATAGAACTGATACATGAAAGAAATGATATTCACATTTTTACAACCTGATATATATGTGTATAATTTTTTATGTATTTATTATGTATTTTCAGTTTATTTATTTTTGAGGGAGACAGAGACAGCATGAGTGGGGGAGGAGCAGAGAGAGAGCGCGAGAGAGAATCCTAAGTGGGCTTCATACTGTCAACACAGAACCAGATGTGGGGCTCCAACTCACAAAACGAAGAGATTATGACTTGAGCCAAAACTGAGTTAGATGCTTAACCAACTGAGCCACCAAGGAGCCCCAATTATGTGTGCATTTAATGAATATATTCAGAAAGAAAGGGAAAAAAAAGGAAAAGAAGGAAAAAAGGAAGGGATGATTGTTTACTAATTCTCTAGTGATATTAAATATCACAATGCATTTTAAGTTTTAAAAAACATCTTTTTCTCATGTTCAATTTCAAATAATGGTGATTTTTTTTTATTGAAATTGTGCTAATGGATCTTATACAAATGAAATACAGGCATACATCATTTGTATTTTGTTTTATTCTCCTTCCTTAGAAGTGCATTTATTGAAGACATTTACCATATAAGTACACTTAGCCATTTCTCTGTGAAATATTTTAATAAATATGGAACATAATTATCCTTAATCAATATAATATGGCTATTTACAGAACCATGGTGTTTTCTCTTCCCCTCTTCTTTTGTATACAATGTAATTATTTATGTGAAACTAACTCAATTACAAAAATTTTGTCTTATTGTCATACAGCCTATATTCATTGGATTAGAATGCATGTTTGATTATCCATGAAGATAATGTCCGGCTCACTAATGCAAAGTTATTAATCATGTCTATGAACAAGAACAACTTGTTACTGCAGTGGGCAAAAAGGGGAGGGTGCAATGCTAATTATATGTAAGGTGTTTATGTAATTTTAATATATAATTTAAGAATTAAAAGTTAAATCATCTTTGCTAAAAGTCCAGTTCAAACGTCTATTTGGCTGAAGCCAATTGCTACTATAATTTAGTATATTACAGTACTGAAAATTTTATGTTAAGATTCCATTTTCTCCTGACTTCACATAAAATTAAAGATGACCTTGGGGCGCCTGGGTGGCGCAGTCGGTTAAGCGTCCGACTTCAGCCAGGTCACGATCTCGCGGTCCGTGAGTTCGAGCCCCGCGTCGGGCTCTGGACTGATGGCTCGGAGCCTGGAGCCTGTTTCCGATTCTGTGTCTCCCTCTCTCTCTGCCCCTCCCCCGTTCATGCTCTGTCTCTCTCTGTCCCAAAAATAAATAAAAAACATTGAAAAAAAAAAAAAGATGACCTCTATTTTCTTTAACTTTGTATATAAACTTATAGATTCAGAAGAAGTTGAAAAGAATAGCACTGAGTAGTCTTGGGTAACCTTCATTCAGTTTCCCGAAATGGTAATAGTTTGCATTACCGTAATTACAAAATCAAGTCAGTAACCTGGCCATAGCAAAATCCACAGATCTTATTTAGATTTCATCCATTTTACATGCACTCATATGTGTGTTTATGTTTGTGCAACTCTATTCATGTATGTATTTGTATAACTATCACCAAAATCAATATGTAGAAGGGTTTTGACACCTAAAGATCCCTTCTGTTAGCCTTTATAGACAATCACAGTCCTTACCCCCTCCCAAACTCACTAAAATAACCCCACTGGACTTGAATATATAATGGATATATATATAATATAGTACTTAGAAAAAATACTAAAAAAAACTATAGAAAGAGATACCCTAAAAATATTATGGAAAAAATGTAAATGGAATTCTAAAAAAATGTTTAATCTGTAGAAAGTCAGGAAACAATAAAACACATTGAAATGGGGAAAAATGAGAGAGAACAAACAGAAAACATAAAAAGAAAATGGCAGACTAAACCCCAAATATAAATTATTACATTAAATGTGAAAAGTCTAAGTATATCACATAAAAGAAAGGGAATGGTAGAGTGGAAAAAAGAATAAACCAAACACAAAAAGCTATTAACCAATTATATGCTGTCTTTAAGAAGTTCCCTTCAAATACAACAATACACATCAATTGAAAAAAAAATGGTGCAAAATGGTATAACATAGAGGCATTAATAAAAGGAATATTAATCACAGATAGGGTGCATAAGTTAACAGGGATGGAAAATACATCAAATGGAGATAAAAATAAGACAACCCACCAAAAGACATGTACCAAAAACAAAGCTTCAGAATATTTGAAGCAAAACCTGAAAACTTAAAGGAGAAATAAACAAATCTATATTTTAGTTGAGGAAAAACTGCTCACCCAGAAATTACTAAAACCACTAGACAGAAAACCATCAAGGGTTTAGAACTGAACAGCACCATCAACCAAGAGAATAACTGACCTTCATAAAAGATTCCAGTAAGTAGTTAGTAAAATATACATTCTGTACAAGTTTCCATGAAATATTCAACAAGATAAATCATATCAGATGTCATCAAACCTTACAAATTTAAAATAATTGAAAATATACAGATTATATTTTCTTACCATATTGGAAACAAATGAAAAATCAATAACAACAATATAATTAATTTTTTTTCAAACACTGGGAAATTAAATAGCATACTTCTAAATAATTTATGGATAAAAAAGGAATCCTCAAGGTAAAAAATTACCAAAAAAATTACATCAAATAGTATGAAAGTGAAAATAGAACATATCAAAATTTGTGGGATGTAGCTAAAGTAGTACTGAGAGGAAAAATGATAACATTTAATATTTATGTTAACTAATAAGAATAATATCAAATCAAGAATCTAAGCTTCCACCTCAAGGAAGTATAAAAAGGAAAGCAAAATAAAATCAAAGCAAAGCAAAGGAAGAAAAAGAATAAGTAATCAGTGAACTTTAAAATTTAAAAATAGTTTTAAAAATCAATGAAGGGCCATCTGGGTGGCTCGGTCAGTTAAGCATCTGACTATTGATTTCAGCTCAGGACATGATCTCCCAGTTTGTGAGTTTGAGCCCTGCACCAGGCTCTGTGCTGACAGTGGAGAGCCTGCTTGGCATTCTCTCTTTCTCCTTCTCTCTATGCCCCTCCCCTGCTTCCTCTCTCTCTCTCTCTCTCTCTCTCTCTGTCTCTCTCTCAAAAATGAATAAGATAACTTAAAACAATCAATGATACAAAAGCAAGTTTGTTGAAAATATCATTAAAATTGATCCAAATCTGGGGCGCCTGGGTGGCGCAGTCAGTTAAGCGTCCGACTTCAGCCAGGTCACGATCTCGCGGTCCGTGAGTTCGAGCCCCGCGTCAGGCTCTGGGCTGATGGCTCGGAGCCTGGAGCCTGTTTCCGATTCTGTGTCTCCCTCTCTCTCTGTCCCTCCCCCGTTCATGCTCTGTCTCTCTCTGTCCCAAAAATAAATAAAAAACGTTGAAAAAAAAATTTAAAAATTGATCCAAATCTGGCAATATTGACATAGCTAAAAATAACCAATATACAGGAATGAAAGAGGGGATATTTTACAGACTCCATAGACGTCAAAGTACAAGGGAGAAATATGAACAAATTTATGCAATTTTGACAACTTAGACTAAATAGACCAATTCCATGAAAGACACAAACTATCAGATCATACTCAAATTGAATTATATAATCAAAGTAATATTGTAACTACATAAAAATTACATTTGTAGCTTAAAATATCCCAGAAGAGAATTAAAAATTAAAAATCTTGCCCTGTGAAATTTCCTGTTAAAAGGATGAAAACACAAGCCACAAACTGGAAGAACACATTAGCAAGTCACATAACTACCAAAATACTTATATCCAGAATACATAAATAACTCTCAAAACTGAATGGTAAAATACAAACAATTATGAAAGATGGGCAAAAGACATGAACATGAACAGACATTTCATCAAAGAACAAATACAGGTGGCAAACAAGTATAGAAAACAAAGTTGACATCATTAGCTTTTAGAACAATGCAAATCAATGCCTTGATTAGATACCACTACACATTTTTAGAAGTATATATATATACATATATATGTACACATTGCATATTACACATATACATACATAAGTACACAAACATGACAATACTAAATGCTGGTAAAAATATGAAGAAACTGTATCTTTCATATAGTGCTGTTAGGAATATAAAATAGAACAATAACTATGGAATACAATATGACTGATTCTTATAAAATTAAATGTAATCTTACCTCATGGCTCTGCAATCACACTCTTGGACATCTACCCTATGTAATTGAAGATTATGTTTATGCAAAAACTTATACATGAATGATCAACGTAATTTCAATTTTGATGGCCCAAACCAGAAACCAATCCAAATGTCCTTCACAATGAATGGGCAAACCGACTGAGATATAGCCACACAATGAAATACTATTCTGCAATAAAAAAGAATGAGCTATTAATATACATACCAATGTGGATGAATCTCAAAATCATTATGCTGAGTGAAAGACAGCATAAAAATCATACTTTATGCTTCATTTATGCTAAATTCTAGACAGAGAATGCAAACAAATCCATGCTTTTTGGTAAGTGTTATGAAGAATGGGAGAGAGATCATTAAGGCCATAAGAAAGCTTTCAGGGATGATTGATATATTCATTATCTTTATTGTGATGATGATTTCATGTGCATACATGTGTCAAAACTTAACCAAAATGTACACTTTACACATGTGTAGTTTATTGTATTTCCATTATATACCTCAATAAAGGTGGTAAATCACAGAATATTGTCACACCTCTCTGACCTTGATCTGTCTCTTTAACATATTTATCAATATGTATATTTTAATTTTTTAAGTTTTTATTATTTATTTTGAGAGAGAGAGAACACGAGCAGGGGAGGGGCATAAAGAGAGGGAGAAAGAGAGGAAGTGAGAGAATCTCAAGCAGGCTGCATGGCTCGATCTTGTCAATGCTGAAATCATGACCTGAGCTGAAATCAAGAGTCAAACACCTAACCGAATAAGCCAACTAGATGCTCCTATTTATCAATATTTTTAATGAAAACACAGAAATCTTGTTTAGGAAAATTGATCTAAAAGTGGAAGTAGATCTTATATATAAGGTTTTTCAAAATTGCAGACAACACTGAGGTGCCTGGGTGGCTCATTTGGTTAAGCGTCTGACTTTGGCTCAGATCATAATCTCACGGTTCATGGGTTCAAGCCCTGTGTTGGGCTCTGTGCTGACAGCTCAGAGCCTGCGACCTGCTTCAGATTCTGTGTGTTTCTCCCTCTCTGACCCTCCCCCATTTTCTCTCTCTCTCTCTCAAAAATAAACAAACATTAAAAAAAATTGCAAACGAGACAATGGCACAAAATGGTTATTAACAATCCTAATATACTTCTCTATAGTTTCTTTTATTTTAATCCCAAGTGATGATCACTTATACCTTTCTTTCATACAAAATTTTACATATGTCCTCTATCCTCAGTCTTAGCAGATGATTTTATTTCCTTTTGCATTTGAAAAATAGAAACCACCAAAAATGTTCTCTTCCCCCTACCTGCAATCAATCAGTCTATCAATCAAAATTTCTTACGCTTGCACTCTACTTCTTTTGTCCTACCTTGTTACATCAGAGGAAGTCTGTCACTGCTCAATACCACTATGTGTGCTATAGATTCCATACTCTTCCACCATCTCAAGAATTTCACTATACCAATGACCTCTCACTTTTAGTTTTCAGCTAGTTTCTTTTGTAATGTATCATTACCATTAGCATGACAATATGCCCTTGACACCCCTCCGCTGAAAAATACCAATGAGTCCTCAACCCCCATACCCAGACACTGTTATATTTATCTTTTCCCTTTTAGAATCAAGGAAGGGTTTTTTTTTTTTGTTTTTTTGTTTTTTTGTTTTTTTTTTTTTTTACACGTGGTGTCTCCTATTATAGATTGTCTCAAAACCCGTTTAATATTCATGTAAGCAATATCTGGCTTTTACTCCCCCCTCAACACGTTATTTATTGGTATCAAGCTACAGTCTATAATGTTGACATATTTAATAGATGTATTTCTGTCTTTTCTTTTCAGATCTTTTACCTGCTTTCAACCCTCTCAAAACCACGTTATAGTCTTGTCTTTCATGTTATCACTGTTAATTTTGCTCCCGCTTCACTGTTCCTCCATTTTCAGTTTCCTTTGCAAAATCATCTTTCCTTATCTGTATTTGTAATATTGAAATTCCTTAGAGTTTGTTCCTTGTCCCTGTCTCCCTCTTTCCATACACTCATTCCCTAGGAGATATCAATGTTTCATTGAGATTTAACTTCCTTTTAATTACTGATTAGTTCCTAGCATAAATTCTTTGCCTAGAACACTCATTGGATAGTACCACTATTCTAACACCCAGCTTTATGTCTGACTTCATTACTGACTGGATTAAATAAAGTCTAAATGGAACTCTTTTGAGTTCTCCTTTTCTAAAATGTGTTTTCCATGCGTGTTTTGCCCCTTAAATAAATGACATCTATTATTATTAATAAATGACCCTATCCAAAAATTCTCTGATTTCTTTCCTCTCTACCATCCCCAACATCCAATCTATGTGCAAAGTCAAGTGGCATAGACGTAATTTCACAATGTATCTCAAATGAAAAATTTTCCCTTAATTTCCTCTGCCATCATTATATCCATGCTCTATCTATTTTATTTCACTAGACCACTACCATATCCTCCTAAACGTCCTCATATGATCACTCTTGTTTTTCTCCAACTTAGTCTGTGTCTAGCAGCTATTAGAAAGCTCTTCCATATGCATAAACATCAGTTGTTTCCCATAACACTTGGAAAAAATGCCAATAAATTTTCCCTGATTTTTAGGCCCTGTGTGATCTAACTCCTACCTGTCTCTTTTGCCTTATCTAACAATCCTTTCCTTTAGGTAAGCTCTAGCCCTACGGGCGGTCCATGAGCTTCTCAAATTGCCAAGGTGTTCTCAGTATGTGATTTGGATACCTATTATTTCCTTTTTGGTGAAAGCTCCATCCTCTACTTTTATTCTAGGTATCTATTACTGCATAATAAAATACCCCAACACTTAGTGGTTTAAAAGAGCAATCATTTATTAAATCTCACAATTGTGTAGATCAGGATTTAGGCAGTACTCAGCTGGACAATCCTTTTGTTCCACCTTGCGTGGAATAGGGTTGCTCAGTGGCATATAGTTAGTGACTGATCTAGTCTAAAGTCTTCAAGATGCTTCATTTACAAGCCTGGTACCTTACTGAGGAAAGGGCTGGTCTCAGGTAGCCCATTTTTCCTCTTCATACAATTTCAGGGCTTTTCCAGTAGCAAGCTATTTTCACATGGCTAGTCAGGGCTCCAACAGCGTTCAAAGAGATCAGCGTAGAAGGTAGACTTTTAAAGCTAGTGTCTCAAAACCAGCAGATTCAGTTCTAACATATTGTATTGGTCAAGGCAGTTAGGATCTCCCAGATTCAAGATGAAGACATATAAACACTTCATGATATTAAAAGTGTCAATGAATTTGTGGACATTTTTTTTTCTGCCACAACCTTAAAAGTCTCGTTTCTATTCTAAGCAAAATATTGCTTCCTCGTAAGTCTTCTGTAAGCATCACATGTAAATCGAGTGTCTACTACTGATATTTCTCCCAGAGCATTGTTTGCTTATTTCTCAACATTTGTAATTTATTATGTTTTAATTAAAAATTATATGCTTCACCTGCTAAAAAGTAATTAACAATGAGACAAGAGCGTTCATCTGTTTGTTTCTCCCTTTCTAGTGCCTAACATAGTACTGGTAATATAGCAGGTACTAAGTTGATATTAATTAACTTTTTTAAGGAATAAATGTAAGTTGATATTATTTTATTAAAACATTCTATATAAATGCAGAGTGCAGCAATTTCGAGAACAACTCTTGTGAAAACATGTGTAGAATCCAGTTGGATACAAGTTCAGGGTAAGCCACTATGGCTATTAAGGGATTGTAGAGGGAATATGGAAAAAAAAGTAAACATGAAGAGGCATTAAAAGAAAATCAGTTAAACAGAGGAGTGATGTTCCAAACATGCTGGTCAGTCACATTTCAAGTGATACGTCCAGCTCTGAGACTCATATTTTTAGAAAGATAGACAAAAGAGATCTCACGGAGTCAAGTAAAAAAATGTGACACATGAAATACTTGAGGGGCTTTGAAATGTTTAGCTTATAAAATCCTGTAGGACAAATGTAATTGATATCTTCCAATGTTGAGCAGCTGTCACATGTAAGATTTTTTTTCTGTCTATTTTCCTCAGAACTCTGATTAATAATATGTCAAAGATGAACTTTACAATTAAAATGATACTTACGCAACCCAGAATGATTACCCTAAGGGAAAAAAGAAAGATTTAACAGGGATCTGCCAGTATTTCTTCAGGCTGCCATAGTTACTTCATCCTCTCACACCTGGGATTAGATTTGAAGTTTTCTTGTCACCTTTGGTGTAGTAATTACGTTTATTTTCAGCATAAAATGTGGGTCACTTAAATCTGTTTTCTTTGTCATATTAATCATTCGCTTATTAAGGTATTAACTGTTTTAAGTACCTATACTGTGTACAATCTCATAAACATACCCATGAGGAAATCATAGCAGTCTCTGTTGCAGTGATTTCGCTATTAGAGAATACACTGGACATGAGCTCTAGGTTAAGTGAATGAAAATAAAGTTCAGTGAATTAATGAAAAGTCAGTGTAAATTTTTAGAGCAGCGATATTACCCTGTTCTGTCTACTTTCCATTCAATTGTGCTGTGAACCTGTGAATCGTGCTGTGAACCGCTCTAAGAAAAAGTCTTTAAATACCAGTTTAATAAATTATAAGTGTTCTAGGGCACCTGGGTGGCTCAGTCGGTTAAGTGTCCGAATTCAGCTCAGGTCATGATCTCGCAGTTTGGGAGTTCAAGCTTGGCTTTGGGCTCTGTGCTGACAGCTCAGAGCCTGGAGCCTGCTTCGGATTCTCTGTCTCCCTCTCTGTCTACCCCTCCCTCACTCATGCTCTGTCTCTCTCTGTCTCTCAAAAATAAATAAACATTAAAAATTTTTTTAATACATAAAGTATAAGTTTCCTAAATGTCTTACTTTCCAGATTTACTGAATTTAAACACTGACCAAAAATTTATCTCTATAAACTGTTTTCAAATTTGTTACAACTCATCTTTGATATTTCATAGTTTTGACAGATTTTGAAGATTATCACAAACTTTTGCCTGGGCAATTTATTACTATTTTTAGCATCTGTTATTGACAAGAGTGTCTATATATTTTTAAGAATTCTCAAATTGATGTCTTCAAGTTATTTTTCTGGTTTTCCATATTTTTGTTATTCTTAAAATTGTGTCTACAAATTACCGGGAAGAAAATCAGTATCAGTAGCTAAATAATGCGGCCTATGGCTAGTCCAGTTGAATCCAAACTCATTTCATGATGTACTTATTTTATACCTGTAGTATGCCTATTTATACCTATACCTTGATGTACCTTTTTTTTTCCTAAAGACAAAATTTAGCACAAATAACAAAATAAGAAAATCCTCCCTTTCTCTCTGCACAATAATTGAACTGTTTTCCAGAGTCTATTCCTCAACTTAGTGTGGGTATTCCCTTTTATACTTTGAAGTTACCTCTGATAAAGTCTTAGTGTCTGTGAGTGCCAGAAGCTAGAGGAAACAAAAGTAAAGACTTAGATCTTTTGGTCACTACTCTATTTATACATTGTGACAATACTTAGGAATTAATTGGATTTTCAAGAATGAAGTCTGCTTCAGAGCACCTAGATGGCTCAGTTGGTTGAGTGTCGGACTTCTGGCTCAAGTTAGGATCTCACAGTTCAGGTCATGAGCTCATAGTTCATGGTTTGGAGCCCCGCATCAGGCTCTGTACTGACAGCTCAGAGTCTGGAGACTGCTTCCGATTCTGTCTCCCCCTCACTCTCTCTCTCTTGTGTGTGTGTGTGCTCTCTCTCTCGAAAATAAATAAACTTAAAAAAAAAAAGAAAGAATGAAGTGTGCTTCAATGTTAACCTTTAATAGTGTTAGATTTTGTTCAAAAAATCAACCCAACCCTTAAACATTTTTCTTAAGAAAGTTGTAAAGTGTACACTTTTGAAAGAATCTTAGTATTTCACGATTAAAGCATAGCAAATATGTTGGCAGGCGCTGCACTGTGAAATGTGTCACTGCTATCACGTGTAAGGATGGTTAAGATACAGAACTCCTCATTTCTCATACTGTAGCTTCTCCCCCCAAGTAGCAGAAAGCACATTTACACAGACGCAGGTTTAGATAGCACTACGTTGGTGTTCTTCAAGAAATTTTTATGAAGATGATCATATGACGTGTTCACAATGACAGAACTCAAATTTGGCAGTGAAAATAACAAACGCATTGTAGGGCATGTGTAATAAAATGCAAAGTGTATTAAAATATAAAGAATACACAGAATGGAATGCAAGATGAATTCACTGTCCATGTTTTCTTCACTAAAGAGCAGATAAAGGGGCGCCTGGGTGGCTCAGTCGGTTAAGCGTCCGACTTCGGCTCAGGTCACGATCTCACGGTTTGTGAGTTCGAGCCCCGCATCAGGCTCTGGGCTGACTGCTCAGAGCCTGGAGCCTGTTTCAGATTCTGTGTCTCCCTCTCTCTCTGACCCTCCCCCGTTCATGCTCTGTCTCTCTCTGTCTCAAAAATAAATAAACGTTAAAAAAAAAAATTTAAAGAGCAGATAAAGATGTATAAATACTATCATTAGGCATTTTTTCTCATATGATCCTATTTTGTTTTGTTTATTTTACTTTGTTTTGTTTTGTTTTCTTCTAGTCTGGGAATTTTCCATATCACCTCATCCTATGCTGTGTGAGTTATATTCTTTCTTACTTCTTAATCCTATTACTAAGTCTGAGAAAGTTCTTAATCTTTGCTTGTGTCCTTGATCAAATCCCTATCTTTCTGTAAAAAAGTCAATCATCAATTGATTTCTAGGAAACCTTTGCATCTTTCCATGGTCATAAAATATTTGAATATCAGAAAAACAACATAGTCTAAAAATAAACAGTAATTACTTTTAATGCTAAATAGCTTCAGCTTTTCCAACTTGAGTACTTCGTTCACAAGTTTTCTGAAGAGGCTGAGTCTTTCTGACTCCCTCTGCATTAGCAAGGTGTGGAAATGGGTGGGTGTGTTATTACACCTAACTTTCCCTCACTCACTAAGGCAGATTATTTTACACTTGATCTTAGCCAAAAGGCCGAGAAGCGACATAAGGCAGATTATTTTAAAGGAAATACAGACATCATGAAAATTTTACCTTTAAAAATCATGCATTTAAAAAAAAATTCACTTTTAAAAAATTACATGACCTGAATCCCATTATTAAATCTAAAAAGGAAAATACTTCTTTAATATCATCTAATATCCCTTTATTCAAAAATATCCTTTTGTCTCACAATGGTATTTTTCAATAATCGTTTTTTTTTTCATATAAAGATCCAAAAAAAAGAAGCACATATTTTTTTTATTTTGTATATCTTGGCCTCTTTTAATCTATAAAATCCCTTCATTTTTTGTCTTGCCCTTTTTCGTTTGTTTGTTTCATTCATATTATTGAATTTTCCACATCTGGGATTTAGCTAATTGCATCCTTATATCATTTTAACATATTTCTCTATTTTTTATGTTTCATATAAATTGATTAGACCAAATGGTTTAATCAAACCCAATTTTGATTTCTTTTAATCGACAATATCTTATAAGGCTCAGGATACAGATATCTCTCATTTTGTAATCTCTCTGTTATAAAATTCTTTGTCAGCTTTTCATTTAATGTGTTAGCAGCCATTCAAGATCATTGGCAATACCCATTACTTAATTAAGGGATGCAAAATTGTATGATTTCAATGTAAGTTTTTTCTCTGGGTATGTTAGCTGTAATTCTTCCATAACAATTTACTTATCAACTATTTGGTTACCCTTAAATATATTTGTACACCAAAAGAAGGGTAAATGTTTCATTTTTTCCTGTTATTTGTTTCCAGAGTAAGGAATTGTTCCCCTAACTACTTCCAGTGGTAATCAATGAAATTATTTTAATTATTATGAGTGCATGATTTTTTTTTTTAATTTTTTTAACTTTTTATTTTTGAGACAGAGAGAGACAGAGCACGAATGGGGGAGGGGCAGAGAGAGAAGGAGACACAGAATCGGAAGCAGGCTCCAGGCTCCGAGCCATCAGCCCAGAGCCCAACGCGGGGCTCGAACTCACAGAGCGTGAGATCGTGACCTGAGCTGAAGTCGGACGCCCAACCGACTGAGCCACCCAGGCGCCCCGAGTGCCTGATTTTTTAAAATATGTTTCAAGTGTTCATAGCAATCAGTATAGTTCTTGATGTTTAAATCATACTGTTTTCAACTGGTGGGACCTCCTTTACTTTAATACCCATTTCTTTCCAACAGGACTCTAATAGCTTTTGACAGTTTGTGTGTGTGTGTGTGTGTGTGTGTGTGTGTGTGTGTTGCTTTTGGATCTAAAGATCCAGTTCTTAGTAAAATCTAAACTTTCTCCAAGAAGTTTTGACTTTACTAAGAAGTATTATTTAGAGACCATAGTCTGGGTTCTTTGTATCTGGTTTGATTGCTGGTTCTAGGCCTTTCAGTTTAATAGACAGAAAATAAATATATATTATATTGTGGAAGAGAATATAAACATATCAAGAGTTCATATTCCATTTATAATTAAAATTGAACAGTACTGAGTTTTTACCAAATTTTCCTTTTATGTTTTATCTCTTTGTTCTTACTCATAATCTTATTTTCTAAAGACATTAATAGAATACTTGTTTTTGATTTATCATTTATGTATCTCTGTACCTATCTAAATATATATCTGTCTGTACCTATAAACCTTAAAAGCAATAATGCCAATATCATTACTGCAAATATGTTATCAAATACTATTTGTTATTTCTTTTCAGTTCTTTTTAATCTTGATATATCCCAGTAAGGATGTACAGTTACATTACTGTTTTAAGGTCTACAAAACAATTATTGGATAGTTAAGCCATTAAATTGATATATAATTTAATTTTGTTTTCTACTTGTAGGTTTTTCATTAATTTATATTTATTTTTTTAACAATTATTTAAAAGCAATAGAAGGCTCTAAGGTGTAATCTGTAAAACAAGATACATTCAGAGAGCTGTACCTTCAATTTCTTTCCCCTTAAGCTTCTTTACCTCTACTCTTTGGATGGTAATTTTCATTAGTTTTTTGTTTCTACTTCCATTTATAAAATATAAGCATCTATTATACATATGTATAGATGAATAGATTTACCTCTTTATATATATTCATCTGAACCCCTTCATTAATAAAAGGTAATACACTAATCACATTGTCGTTCACATTTAAAATGTTTTTAGGGATTAACCAATAGATTATTTTTAGGAGTACATAGTACACCATTCCATGGATGCTCCTTCAGCTAGTCCCCTGTAGATGAACATTTTGGTTATTTCTAGTGTTTTTGTTTTGACAAATAGGACAACAATAAATAGCTTTGTGAATGTGCCATTTCAATTTTCATAGGATACCTTAGGAAAAGATTCCTAAAGAAGAGATTTCTGTTTAAAGGGATAAACCAGTAGGCATTTTTTTTTTTTAGATATTACCAAATTCCTTTTATAGATGTTATACAATTATGTATTTCTACCAGTAATATAGGAATGTGCATTTCCTTACACTATCTTCATAATATCTAGAGTATAAAATGAATGTTCCCATTGGACATAATACACGAAACCACTTTTCCTGAAAAGATATTAAGTAAGTCTATTGTCTTTATACTTTCACTAGGCATGATTTTTTACAATAATAGTTACTTTTGAAATGGGCTTATCAAATCATTTAGACATCTTTATTCAAGTAAACACTCTCTGGGATTAGTGATAGCACTTGAAGCAATAAGGATAGCATATCAGTTTATTTGGTTTCAGAAAACCTACATATTTAAGGAAATTTTTAGGAATAGATCTTACATTCTACATGGTAGCCTTGATCCAGCAAGAAGACCGTATCAGTCCTATTCTCTACGGTCCCAAAGTGGTATATCTTGGGCTAACTCCTAAGTACATCTATTTAAAGGGATAATCAGGAAGTGGCCTTTTCCCAAAAGTAAATATATACAAGGCCCTGCAGAACTGTCATTTTTTTTTTTTTTTTGGAACATTATCTTTGGGCTCTAGTGGTGCCCTCAACACCAGCAGGTACACATGTTATGCCTTACTCATCTCTTTCATGACCTGTTCCCCTAGGAAGCATCTCAGAACAACAAAGTCACTGGAGAGTTAAAGAGTGTAGATGAGGGCAGTTAACCACCACAATGTACCTGTCAGATGTCCAGCTGGCTCACATATAACTGAACATAAGGCTCATTGGCTCTCTGCCCAGAGAAACCAGTGTATCCTGAAGGGTGTCATATTGACAATTATGGATATGCAAAATTGTTCACACATTCAAGGTTAACAGCAACTTATTCTGAGCTCATATCTTTATGCAATTTGTTTGATGGCATATGGGGTCATTTTGGAGCCTAGTCTCTAGAGGCAAGAATTGCTGTGGCAACTCATTTGTTCTAAATTATGGTTGCTGTTCAAATAGTTTAAAAATTAATTATCCTTTTAGGTTTTGACTATTGTTTTAAATGGTTACCCAGAGAAAATTGGGAAATAATGTAAATTAACACCTGAGTAATAAAAAAAATAAATGTATTGACCAGAACTGGGTGTGACAATGTTGGATGATGTCTGCTGAATATAAGTGTCTATTTCACAATGATATGTCATCAAATAGCATAACAGCAATAACTCAATAATTAAAATTGCCCTCCTGTGTACCTTGTAAGGGGATTCCCAGCAAAATAATTAACCTTTTTTTCGGGATTTCACATTAAAGATAAACGACTATAATGTACTTGATGTTTTGTAGTTTTTCACAGTCACTCTAGTTAAGGTCTTTATTCTGTATATTTATGATAAAACTTACATCTTATTCATTTGAAGATCACATAATCTGTTCCACTTTAGAGGGGCTATCAGAACATAATTATCCTCTGTGTCAAAAACTTCTGCATTTTGAGACAGTGTCAGAGTAGATTTATTAAGTGCATGAATCCTTTTTTGAAATAAAGACCAAATATTAATAGAAATATTTAGGTCCTATTTATGTTAGTAAAAGTCATATTTATTCTATACCTATAAAGTAAATATAATCTCAATCATTTCCCAGGTAAAATAGGGAATATATTAGTTGCATTAATTTTTGAAATTAGGCCTAAGTTTTCCAAATCAGTTGTCAACGTGTAATATTATGTTAATAATAATATTATGGCATAAATAAGTTTGAATGAAATTTTCAATGACTTTTCATTTTCTTTTTAAGTATCTTGTCATGATTGAAAGAGATTTTGTGCTTTTTCTATGAGCAACAATAAATTAACAGTGTTTAAAATGACTCATAGTCTTTTGTTTTGTTTTTTAAGTCTCTTACAATAAGATCTTAGACTACAAAATTCCTTCAGTTTATTAGAGTTATAATGAGTTTAATAGTTAATGTTCTATTCCTATTTCTATTTATCTGTGTATTCTCCATATTCCCAACTAGGGAGTTGGAGAACCATCGCCTCTATGTGTTGTAGTAAGGGCTTTTGTTCATTTGCCACTAGTTGCAAAGATGCTGCCTGGTGTTGATTTCAAGTAAATCCTTGATTATTCACTGAATCTTGTGTGACACCGACCTCTGGAAAACACTTAGAAAAAAATATGAGAAACTCCAAAATGAAGATATTTTCAAATAACTTATAAAAAAGAAGAAAAGGCATTTTTATGAATACATACTAAAATGTTTTGTTATATTTTTATTCATCTTAGCCTGGTAGAACCATACTTAACTAAACATATTTTAATTTTTGCTTGATATAAGACATTCAATTTAGTGAACTAATCTACTTGCTTCTATTTGAACATCAGCTTTTTCTCACTGTCTAAAATTGGACTCCTTTTTCTTTGCTCTGATTCAATTCTTGTTGTCTTTTAAAAATGCATTTTTCTTTTTGCTTCTTTTTTTTTTAATGTTTATTTATTTTTGAGAGAGACAGAGACAGAGTGAGAGTAGGAAGGGGCAGAGTGAGAGGGACACACAGATCTGAAGCAGGCTCCAGGCTCTGAGCTGTCAACACAGAGCACTACAAGGAGTTCAAACTCATGAACCATGAAATCATGACCTGAGCTGAAGTTGGACACAACCGACTGAGCCACCCAGGCGCCCCCAAAATGCATTTTTCTAAAACAAAATTCTTAGTTCATGGCCCTCCGCTTGAATTTTCTTTTCATTTTACTACTTGTCAACATTTGGGTAATTTAATCCAACTTTGCTAATTTTGTATTGCTTAATAAGAGTTTTAAATTTTGCTTGTATAAATAATTGTGCATCTTGAACCCAACTTCAGTTTATTGAATTTTATATTACTCCCATGTCCTTAACTAATTATAAATGAGTCAAACGTTCTAATTAACTACAATAATTTATAAAGTATTATTGATTATATGAGAGGCTTAATTTTTATGTATCTCAGACAAAATATTGAGAAAAGTTATGTAAATCAATGAATGTAAAGGTGTCCATACATTATTTTTTCTTCTTTGGACTAAAAAAAATATTTAAAAGACATTAATTTTGAAAAATAGTTAATAACTGTGGTAAGGTAAAGAATTACCCCCAAAGTCTTCACCCCTAGTTGAATTCACATACCTAACATTGCCTTAACTGTAAGAGATTTTATTTCTTCACTCTTCTACTTTTCACTTGGGCTAATGGCATGAGGCAAAAGTAGCAGTGTGATGGAGTCAAGTTTAGGCCTAAAAAGACCTCATGTGTTTCTACTTTCTTGTGTCCTTTTCAATGCTGTGAGAATAACATAACCTGGCTAGCCTATTGGTCTAAGCCGAATCCACTTTATGGTGAATGAGCACATGACTTTATATTTCTAAGTCTACCATGTGACAACACATTGCCCTGAAGCCACCAGACTAAGCTCAGGTTTTAGTCTGGGGATGAAATCCTGGAGGATTTCAAAACTTTTTGATCCAATGTCAGTCATATGGTGTTGTGTTGCTTTAGGTAGAAAACATGTGTCTCAGAACCAGGGAATTGGAGAAGTCCTCTCCTGGAGAATTTCTGATTCTTATTTTCACAGTTTTAATTTCTGCTTGACTGGAAGTCCACTTTTCTGTGGAAGAATAATTCTACTAATACATAGAATAAAGGTTCCACTAACAAAAGCTAAGGCTGCTATGTGATCCCTTGTGTTCTTCATTCCAGCAGACCAGTAGACAAAGAAAGGAACCTCCATAATGTGAGTAATTAATTCCTATTATCATGAGATGGCAGTTGTTACTACTTGTTGGGAGCAGAAAAATATATCTGGGACTTGCGAGATTTACTCTGAAACCATTTATTATTTCCATGATCATAACTGACTGGGAAGTTGCACCAATCATGCCTAGAAACAGCAGGATAGCCAGGGGTTCACATCTCTTTGGGAATATAGATTTAGGTTACCTCACATGTCGAACAATACAAATCAGCAAATAATCCAGTCAAGAGTAAAGAGCTTCAAGAATTTTGACATAGGAAAAAATGATGAATATTAATTATTTTCCCAGGATTAACTGCTTCAGCATGGGTGCAGCTGGATACATAACTCTCATGTAAATCCTTTCTTCAAATATTGTGACTGCTTACTACTTTTATGAAACACTTGCAGATCGAAGTGGTTATAATGTGTGCATCCATAGATCTCAGCTGTGAATGGGTCAACAGTAGAAACATTCAATGTCTCATCTTGATCCCCTCACTCTTATTATTTCTGTGCAAGTGGCCCAGCCGTCCATATGCCAGTACCTGCATCTGCATCCCCTCAGACCTGTTTTGCCATGTGCACAGCAGGATAGAAGTATGAGAGATTTAAGGTCCTTTTGGGAGGAGTCCTCAGTTAAGGATGAACAGCACGAAACACCCCAGATCTTTGGCCTTCTAAGCAGTATTGCAATGAGGCCTGTATACTTCAATGGTTTCCAAATTTCCCCAATAGAATTAATCTCAGATTCCCTACAGTGGTAAATTATTCAAAAATATGCCTTTATTAGGCTGCCTCCCATCCCTTTTCATCACCACCCCCTTCCCATTGTTGTCTCCTGGGATCATCTACTAATAAACTAATTGTACTCAAAATCTACACCTGTTAGGATAACTATTATAAAAACATTTTTTTTGGCAAGGATGTACACAAGAGGTAATCCTTGAACACTGTTGATGGGAATGTAAATTAATGAAATCACTCTGGAAAACACTGTGGAGGTTCCTCAAAATATTGAAAACAAAGTTACCATATGGTCCAGCAGTTTCTCTTCTGTATATATATCCAAGGGAAATGAAAATTAGTACCTTCACTCCCATGTTTATTACAGCATTATTCACAAAAGCCAATATATGGGTGTGACCTAAATCTCCATTGACCAATGAATGGATAAAGAAATTTTGGTATAGACGTACAATTGAATATTATTCAGCCTTAAAAAAAAGAAAGAAATCCTACCATTTGTGACAACATATTCGAGCCTAGAGAACATTATGGTAAGTGAAATAAGCCAGACACAGAAGTACAAATGCTACATGAGATAACTTATATGAGAAACCTAAAAGGGTCAAACTTATAGGGGGAGAAAGTAGAATGGTGATAACTAGGATATAAGGGGAGAAGTAAACAATGAAATACTAGAGAAAGGGTACAAAGTTTCAATTATACAAAATAAATAAGTCCTAGAGATTTATTATACAGCATAGTACCTATTGTTAACAATACTGTATTGTATACTTAAAATATTGCTAAGAAGGTTGACTTTATGTTAAAGTGTTCTTATCCACCCCACCCCACCCCCCTTCAAAAAAAAAAAAACAATAAAGAGGGCAGAAGACACTTTTGGAGGTAATGGATATGTTTGTGATACAGATTTTGGTGATGGTGTTATAGGTGTATGCTTATCTCCAAATTTGTCAAGTTATACATTAAATATATACACCTTTTCATGTGTCAGTGGTGTGTCATTAAAATGTTTTTTTAAAAAAAGATAAAAATTATACTCTTAAAGATACTCTCAGGTTAAAACTAAACAAAATAAAACAAAGAGAAAACCTGTCTCATTTCATAGGTCATTTTAACATAGATGTATATATAAATTATATTATATTCTTTCAACAACACTGAGATACCCTGATATTTACCAAAAGGGTAAAGAAACGAACTATAAATTACATATCTAACTACATAATCTAGTGTGAGAATGGTAGAGCTAGGATTAGAAATAAGTTTCTCTGATTCTTGCTACAGATTCTGTCAATTATATAAAATTTATCCTCTTTGCCAGTTAATTTATTAATTAAAAATCTTGATGCTTACCCAAATATACTCATTTTGAGTATAAATGACAATATACAAATGACATTTATATATCTAAATGACAATATATGCCATATGTATCAGAAAAATTTCCAATCATACCAAAGGTATTCTGAGTGGAGAAGCTTTACTTGTATTATTTGAAAATGAAGCTATTTCTGTTTAATAAAGATGTAGGTTGGGATAGAGATGGATTTTAGTACATGAAGGATTAAAATAAATTTATTGAGGTATTCAAATGAGTATCGTGAACAGTCTCCAATAGGGGAAAAAACAATGAAAATACGTAATAATCATGCCTTATATTTACAGAAAACATCATAAACTAGAAAGTATTTCTACTCAGTATCTCAAGCCTCACAATGACTCTTGAAGTGGGGATTATTGTGGCCATTTTATAGAGTAAGCAATTGAGACTCTGAACTGTCAAGTGGATTGTTCATTGTTAAATGTATTTAGTAAGTGCTAAAGTCAATACTACTAATGAACTTACAATTAAAATAGAATATTTGTTATAAAACAACATTATGTGTAAATAAACCATGAATTATAAGTAAACCTAGGCCTTTATATTTAATTCCCGCCTCTCCACCCACTCTTTTCCTCAATTAGAAAGTCTCTTGAAGAAGTTGGATCAATCGAAAAATAAACAAACTTGTTTGGTATATTGAATTAACACTAATACAACTTCCATTTGTATTGCCAACACCTCTTTACATGCAAGTAAATAGAGGAAAGTAGTTATTATCCTGTCTTCTCATAATTAGTTCCCCAAAACAGAGTAAAGGGGAATCTCATGCTAATTGATATCAGTGAAACATATCTGGAAAAGAAAAATAAATAAATTTCAACTAATATCAGTTCTACCATTTAAAAGTAATCAACCAATTAGTAATCCTAATAATCCATACAATGTACAATTACTAATTTGGGAGAGAGGTTAAAATTAAAATGGATTAATTATTTTGTAGATTCCTGAATGACTAACACAAAACTTCTAAAGTTTGAGGGTGACATCACAGAAATAATCATGTCTTTGGTCTATTAGAGTCAAAATACTGGCTAGGAAATAGACCACTTTAAAACCCAGTATGCTAATTAAAACCTACAGGAGAAATTGCTCTCACTGATCAGTACAAAGGAACACTTGTCTTCCCCTGATGACTTAAATGCTCTCATCTGAATAGCACCATGACTAAACTAAAATCTAGACAGAGCCCTACAAAGAGAAACAAGATGCTAGCATTAGTTTGCCTATAAGCTATAGACTACTGTTTAAGCTAGGAAAAAGAATAAACTAGAGAGTTTTAGTGAAGAGCTAAAATCAGACTATGACCTAGGGTGAGAGTTTAAAATCATTAACAATTACAAATAGGCTAAGAAGTTCAAGGCCCCTTTCAGGCTCTTCTCCAAGTACTCCTCAGGAGTCTACAGGGAAGATCAGGAAGAATTCAGAGAAATCCTTCCTGCCATCATGCTACCTGGATAAGAGAAACAGTGCTAAAAATCGACACAGACCCATCTACACTATGATGTTTACCTATAGGTCTGTTCTTGGTATCTATTAATCAATTTTTCTCCTATTTTGGGGTATGGATTTCCTTTTTTTTCTTCTATTTTTGCTAACTTCTTGATTTGACTCAATGAAAGGAAATGAGGATTTTATTTTTTTGTAAGCTGGATATTTTTGCACTCTTATAAATATTCTTGAACTTTCTTTCTGAGACACATTTAAGTTATTAGTAAAAGTTTAATCCTTTTGTGGCTTATGTTTAGGATTAGTAGGGCACATCCAGAATAGTGCATAGTCTTGGCCTAGTTTTTTCCACCCAAGTGAGGCAAGAGGATCTGTGTTCTCTGCACGTTGTTCCATGAATCCTGAGGTTTCCCAATTTAATAGTAGAATAGGAGTTATTACCAGTGTTGTGTATGTGTGCCAGGCACTGTAACCTCTAATCTTTTTGTGTTGTTCTTTCTTTGCTAAGGGTTTTTTCCCCATAGACATGTGCACCTGACTATTCCAGAACAACCTCTGTAGTTCTCCCTCTGTAAAGATCTCTCCTCTCATTCTTTGTCCTACAAACTCTGACCTCCTTGTTCTCTACAGATTCTCTGCTCCATATCAACCCATGAAGTTGGTCAGGGTTTTCTTTGGTCTGTCTTCCCTATGCAACAGAATAGAAACTCTCTTAAGGAAATAAATTGAACTAATTGTAGGGATCCCCTCATTTGTTTCCCATCTCTCAGCGATCAATATCCTTTGTTGCCTGATTTCCAATGTCTTCGCAAGACCTTGTTTTATTTTGTTAATTTTCTGGTTGTTTCAGGCGTGAGGGTCAGTCCCCACACTGTTAATCCATGCTAGCCAGAAGCAGATAATTCCATTATTAGTAGTATTCTCTTGGAATGAGATAATCTTCGGAGAAACCAATACATAAAATAGCATAATTTGAGAAGCTTACAAATGAAAGCATACAGAAATATTTAGGAGCACCTGGTGGCTCAGTCAGTTAACTCTCCAACCCTTGATTTCAGCTCAGGTCTTGATCTCATGGTCGTGAGATCGAGCTCTGCATTTGGCGCTATGCTGGGCATGGAGCCTGCTTAGGATTCCCTGTCTCCCTCTTCCTCTGCGCCTCCCCCACTCTCACTCTTATGCCCTCTCTCAAAAGAAAAAAAATACTTACACATAAAAATGGTTAATATAGTACACCTTAGAGAATTCAGTTAGCTAACACAGTATACAAATTACAATATAGAAGAATAAAAAAAAACAGTACCTAAAACATGTGCAAATCCTAGGCTATTCAGAGCACCTTCTATAGTCTATAGTCTCAGGACTTGTAACACATAATACATAGGGACACAAACAATGCAATGAGAAATTACTATGGTTCAATCCTTTCTTTGGGAACACATCTTCGACTTTCTTGTGACCTCTTAATGTAGGCTTGCTTATTTATTCCCTAAATTGCTCCCACCTAAGCAAAGTAACATATCTCTAATTTTGGTTGACCAGCATCTAGAGTTGATGCCCTGGATTTCTGAAAATTGGCATTTCAAAGGTTTCCCAAAGGCATGCCTTATCTTTGAATTAGAACAGGGAAGTTATTCCCTGGAAATACAATATGAATCCACAATTTGTGGTCCCATTTGATAAACTTTCTTGCATTTCTGGAATCTCTGTGATTTGTGTGATTTTTCTGTGCTCTTGCATATGCTTCACTTGAGTAAGCAGGTTGAATGTCAAAACTAGGCTATTCAAGTTTACCTTTCTTACAGCAATTACTACTTCTATTCTTACTATATTTTGAAATGACATATATTGATGACAATTGCTTTTTAAAATCAATTTGCATACATATATTTCCATGTCTGTGTTGTATGTGTATATGTTTTGAGTTGCAAATATTTAAATAAGATTACCAATGTGTATTATTGTGAGAGAAATTGAATGATGTAACTACTGTCTCTGTATCTAGTCATGCAAATTTACACAGTTGAAACTGAAGATATCCTGATTTATTATTGCTCTTTAGCAAATATACTTAACTTGGCCATATTAGTTATGTTCTCTAAATTAAAATACATAGAATTATTTGTATTTCTACTCTTACTTGCCTTCTTCATTCACTCAACCCTGTCATATTAGTTTTACCCACAGTATAAACAAATCATAAACCAAATAGTAGATTATATGAACTTTAAGTTTCATATGAGGATAATAAGTATCTGCCTTACTTCAAATTGTAATTTATTGCCACCTATCTCTTCAGTTAACCCCAGAGTTTTGTAACTTCCATATCAATAGCCTTATTGACATATCTAATTTTTTATCCACATTATTCCATTGTCTCACATTTTAGAAACATACGTTCTATTCACTGGTCTATATATCCTTTTTATATTCACATTCACATACACACAGATGCACTCACACAAATGCACACAGAGAAAACAAAATTAAGGCAAAATATTACATATCATTTGGCAAATTTTTCTAGCTAACCCAGATCCAACAAAAATATCTTGGCATCTACACATAACCACTTTATGCTTGTTAGAATATTGTATTTAACAGTATGTACCTAGAGTCCTAGAGTCCCTTTTTTTTCCTGTTAATTCCTATTCTATATCTGTCTTTCTATACCCATTATCTCTTTCTATATATGTCAGTCTTCCCAAACAGACCTTAGGAAGGTTTGGAGACAGAAAAAAATAAAACAACATATATTGATCCCTTAATATGTGTTAATATTTTACATTATTAAGAAAAATCCAACTTTTCTATGACTTAAAAGTTGTTTGCACAATGTTATTATTGATAAAACTTAGGTTCAAGAAGATTGATTTTCAAAGTTGAAATATGTGGCATAGGAAGAACTTGGTTCTCATTATAACTGGTTAAGTTACATATCTATTTGCTTTTATCATGTCATCCAGGTCTCATTTATTATAGCACCTCCATACTTATTTTGATTGAATGAATATTCCCCCCCGCCATGTTTTCTCCCTTATTGGTTTATCCATTTGTTTACCTTTGTGTTTATTTCTGATTCCAATCACATTTTTAGTTCTTTATTCAAAAGATCTTAGAATGTTTGGCGCATACATGGCAGGGATTAACAAATGTTTATTCATGACGATTCATTTTAGGAAATACATGCTTATTACTTTCTTTTAATGAATGAAATTAATTCAAGCTTTGTGATTGCCAGGCTAAAGATAGACAATCATATGGAATCCTAGAAAAAGGAGCTGCTCAAAACAGAAAAGGAAAAAACATATCTATTTTTTTATCTGTAAGACATGTTGGAGTTACTAAGCATTTTCAATAAATAGCATCCCTCTAAATTGTCCAACTGAGTTCTGAGAAACAAAAAAAGTAGTAGATGGAAAACAAAATATTCCATGACAGTTTCTAAACAGTAGGTTGAAAAATTAAATTATGTATAAAACCAATAATGATTTTGTATCCTGCAACCTTACTGAATTCATGTATTAGTTCTAGCAAATTTTTGGTAGTGTCCTTTAGGTTTTCTATACATAGCATCATGCCATCTGAAAAATAGTAAAATTTGAATTATTCATTGTTAATTTGTATGACTTTTTGTGTGTGTGTTGTCTGATTTCTCTGCTTAGGACTCACCAGTAATGAAGCACCTGAAAGATAAACCAAGGAATCAATCTCATTTATAATTGCATCAAAATCATAAAATACCTAAGAATAAATCTAACCAAAGAGGTAAAAGATCTGTACTCTGGAAACTATAGAGCACTGCTGAAAGAAATTGAGGATGACATAAAGAAATGGAAAAACATTCCATGCTCATGGAGTAAAAGAACAAATATTATTAAAATGTCTATACCACCCAAAGCAATCTACACATGTAATTCAATCCCTATCAAAATACAACTGGTGTTTTTCATAGAGCTAAAACAAACAATTCTAAAATTTGTATGGAACTACAAAAGAGCCTAACAGCCAAAGCAATCTTGAAAAAGAAAAGCAAAGCTGAAGGCATCACAATACCAGACTTCAAGTTATATTACAAAACTGTCAAGATCAAGACCGTATGGTACTGGCACATAAGCAGACACATAGATCAATGGAACAGAATAGAAAACCCAGAAAGGGGGGGTGACTGGGTGGCTCAGTCGGTTAAGCTTCTGACTTCACCTCAGGTCATATCTCACAGTTTGTGGGATTGAGCCCCACGTTGGGCTCTGCACTGACAACTCAGACCCTGGAGCCTGCTTTGGATTATGTGTCTCCCTCTCTCTGCCCCTCCCCTGCTCACGCCCTGTCTTTCTTTCTTAAAAATAAATAAAAGCATTTAAAACAAACTCCCAAGGTTCCTCTTTAAAAAAAAAGAAAAAGAAAATAAAAAAATAAAACCCATAAATGAACCCACAACTATTAGGTCAACTAATCTTACAAAGCAGAAAAGAATATCCAATGGGAAAAAAAAGAATCTTTTCAACAAATGGTGTTGGAAAAAGTGGACAGTAATATGCCTAAGGATGAAACTGGACCACTTTCATACACCACCCACAAAAATACATTCAAAATCAATGAAAGGCTTAAATGTGAAACAGGAAACCATTAAAATCCTAGAGGAGAATGCAGGCAGCAATCTCTTTGATATTGGCTGTAGCAAACTTGTATTGAACGTGTCTTCTTAGGCAAGGAAAACAAAAGCAAACATAAACTATTGGGACTTCATCAAAATAAAAAGCTTCTGCATAGTGAAGGAAACGATCAACAAAACTAAAGGCAATGTATAGAATGGGATAATATATTTGCAAATGACATATCTGATAAAGGATTAGTATTAAAAATCTATAAAGAACTTATAAAACTCAACACCCAAAATACACATAATACAACTAAAAAATGGGCAGAAGAATAGACATTTTTTCCCAAAGAAGACATACAGATGGCCAACAGAGATATGAAAAGATGCTCAACATCACTCATCAACAGGGAAATACAAATACAAATCACAATGAGATACCACCTCACACCAGTCAGAATGGCTAAACTTAACCACACGAGATACAACAGGTATAGGCAAGGATGCAGAGAAAGGGGAACACTTTTACATTTTTGGTGGCAATGGAAATTGGTGCAACCACTCTGGAAAATAGTATGGAGGTTCCTCAAAAAGTTAGACATAGAACTACCCTATTACACAGCAATTTCACTACTAGGTATTTACCCAGGGATACAAAAATACTGATTTGAAGGGATTCCATACACAATGGAATATTACTCAGACATTAAAAGAATGAAATGTTGCCATTTGAAATGACATGGATGGAGCTAGAGGGTATTATGCTAAATAAAATAAGTCAGTCAGACAAAGACAAATACCATATGATTCCACTCATATGTGGAATTTAAGAAACAAAACAAACGACCATGGTGGGGATGAGAATAGATGAAGACCAAGAAACAAACTCTGACTATAGAGAACAAATTGATGATTACCAGAGTGGAGGTGGGTGGAGGGATGGTTTAAATAGGTGACAGGTATTAAGGAGGACACTTGTGATGAGCACTGGGTATTATATGTAAGTGTCAAATCTCTAAATCCTATGCCTGAAACTAATATTACACTCTATGTTAACTAACTGGAATTTAATAAAAACTTGGAAGAAAATACAAATTCTCAGATAAAAAACAACAACCAATAATCAGATTCTTAATATCATATACCATAACTAACTAATAGTTACCAACCCAGTCATAATGGCATAGAGTATACCTACCCCTGTAGAAATAGCAGAGAATGGATTATATCTGTAGACTTGCTTACTGCCAAGATAAAGACAGAGACTTATTTCACTTAGCATCACACTCTCCAGTTCCATCCATGTTGCTACAAAAGGCCATATTTCATTTTTTCTCATTGCCACGTAGTATTCCATTGTGTATATAAACCACAATTTCTTTATCCATTCATCAGTTGATGGACATTTAGGCTCTTTCCATAATTTGGCTATTGTTGAGAGTGCCGCTATAAACATTGGGGTACAGGTGCCCCTATGCATCAGTACTCCTGTATCCCTTGGATAAATTCCTAGCAGTGCTATTGCTGGGTCATAGGGTAGGTCTATTTTTAATTTTCTGAGGAACCTCCACACTGCTTTCCAGAGCGGCTGCACCA
>NC_064811.1:113655083-113690100 GCF_023721935.1 Panthera uncia | reverse complement strand
TGTTGGCCATCCGGATGTCTTCTTTAGAGAAGTGTCTATTCATGTTTCTGCCCATTTCTTCACTGGGTTATTTGTTTTTCGGGTGTGGAGTTTGATGAGCTCTTTATAGATTTTGGATACTAGCCCTTTGTCCGATGTGTCATTTGCAAATAAGCCATACAGAGAAAGACAGATACCATATGGTTTCACTCTTATGTGGATCCTGAGAAACATAACAGAAACCCATGGGGGAGGGGAAGGAAAGAAGAAAAAAAAAAAAAAAAAAAAGAGGTTAGAGTGGGAGAGAGCCAAAGCATAAGAGACTGTTAAAAACTGAGAACAAACTGAGGGTTGATGGGGGGTGGGAGGGAGGGCAGGGTGGGTGATGGGTATTGAGGAGGGCACCTTTTGGGATGAGCACTGGGTGTTGTATGGAAACCAATTTGACAGTAAATTTCATATATTAAAAAATAAAAATAAAAAAATAAAAAAAAAAAAAAGATAAAGACAGAGACTATGAAAGATGCCTGGTTGATTATTTCCAAATATACCAATCATATAAATTACTCCAACTCCCATGGGTAGAATGAATAAAGAGAGAGAGGCTAGGAATTAAGGTAATCAGAACCCTTCTCACAGAATAAATCTCCACTCAGAGAAAAATCTTCCTCCAATACTTTGTAAATTCAGTTAATATTTATGATCATTGGCTGAAAGGAAACGTTATGGAAACAAGTTCATTCTTGATTTAAGAGTGGTGATTATTAACCATATTTTACTAAAACAAAAACTATATTTGCAAAGATTCTAATATTCATTAAGAATTTTTGAAAATAGAACTCTTTTGATATTCCTAAATTTCCTTCCACAATAATGCCCAATAGTCAAACTAGTTGAAAGATAGGGAAACCATTTTCAGTGCATCTGCCACGCTATTTCAATTTGATTTTTTAGGTAGTAAGGTCTGAAAACAGAAACTGTTGAAAGCTACCTGACCTGAATTTATTCCACAAAATTTTATTCCCATCTAAAAGTGTGCCTGTGATTTATTCTCTGTCACTGCTGTATCTACACTAATGCACCATTATGCATAGCTGATGTTTCAGATGTATAACCATCAATCTTCCTGAAGCCAGAACTTTATGATTACGTCAGACATTGTCTGGCATAATCTATTTAGCTAGTTGATCTTACTTCCATAGTTTCTGATGAATCTGGAATAATTACTTAAATATTTACTCTTCTATGTTTAAAATTTGCTAGAACAAAGAGATTATGCATGCAGAGTGTGCAGGGGGGTTGAAGATAACACATGATACATTGAGCACAGCCTAATGTGGCTTTACTGGAGTAGAAACAGTGGTAATAAATCACCTGCCAATGTTGATAATAAAATACTGCATTGGCCTCCATCAGCCACAAGAGAAAGGTTAAATGTTATTTCTCACAATAACCCTGTGGTCTTCATAGCTGACACCTCCAATATTAAACCTCATCATTATTTTCTATAGAAAACATTTGATCTTTATTCCTAATGGAATATTTTTATAAATAACTGCTTCACAAATATCTAACATCCTTGAAATACTTTCATTCATTTTATGGTTATTTTACTCCATAAAAGTATCTCTTCTCTTTAGTATAAAACTATTGTTATGGAATGGGTAGCTTTGGGAGGCTGAAATTCATTCTGGTCAACAGTAAGTGACCTTTTTAATGGTTGGATTCTTATAAACTCAGTGTTGGGATAGGTTGGAAATTGAAATATTATCCCTGAATAAGCTCAGTGATTTATGTTCTAGTTTATTTATTCAATCATATCTCAATTTTGCTCATATTGCATTCCAAATTACTCTTATATGAAACACCAACCTCATCTCTTGACCTATCTATACAACAATTATTTCCCGAATATGGTTTCTGTAAACAATTAACTGTTTTGGAGTGGGTTTGAAGTTATGTTAGTCTCAAAGGGAAGGCATGAACTGTATGTAGGGGGGTGTACACATGAGGCTTATATTTATGAAGGTATTGGTATGTGTACACATAAGCTTGTATCTGCAAAGATATTGACATATACACACATAAACATGTTTGTGAAGATATTAACATATGGAAACAGAGCTAAATGACAACGGATGCTTCCAGGTGTGGTCACCAATGAAATCACCCTAACTCTTCATGGCTTCACCTGCACCAGGACCACCTCCACTACCTACTGCAGTATTGCCCATTCTTCTTTCTAATGTCAAACCTGGTTATACTTCCCAAATAGTTCTCCAGCTGTGACAGTCATAGGGTATCCTTCTTGTGCTTCTTTTGTTGAAGAGACCATTCTAAAGGAAACGTCCAGTCAGTGAACAGGAGGACACCATGGATCACTAAAATAGTTTTATCTCCTGACATTCCCCAAACAACCATTCTTCAAGGTGTCAGAGCAGTCCTGGGTAATGTGCAGAATTGGAGAGAATGTCTTCCTGCATGCCTCCTTGCAGCGATTTGTTAACTGGGCAAATCAGTTAACAACATTTAGGTATCTATTCCTGGGTCTTAAGGTAGGTCTATTTTTAATTTTTTGAGGAACTTCCATACTGTTTTCCAGAGTGGCTACACCAGCTTGCATTCCCACCAGCAGTGCAAAAGAGATCCTCTTTCTCCACATCCTCGCCAACATCTGTTGTTGCCTGAGTTGTTCATGTTAGCCATTCTGACAAGTGTAAGGTGGTATCTCATTGTGGTTTTGATTTGTATTTCCCTGATGATGAGTGATGTTGAGTGTTTTTTCATGTGTCGGTTGGCCATCTGGATGTCTTCCTAGGAGAAGTGTCTACTCATGTCTTTTGCCCATTTCTTCAGTGGATTATTTGTGTTTTGGGTGTTTAGTTTGATAAGTTCTTTATAGATTTTGGATACTAACCCTTTATCTGATATGTCATTTGCAAAATATCTTCTCCCATTCTGTCAGTTGCCTTTTAGTTTTGTTGATTGTTTCCTTTGCTGTGGAGAAGGTTTTTATTTTGATGAGGTCCCAGTAGTTCATTTTTGCTTTTGTTTCCCTTGCCTCTGGAGACGTGTTGAGTAAGAAGTTGCTGTGGCCAAGAACATAGAGGTTTTTGCCTTCTTTCTCCTCAAGGATTTTGATGGCTTCCTGTCTTACATTTAGGTCTTTTGCTGGAAGCCAAGCTACCCAGCCTGAGTGGCAGGGCCCGGGCTGTGGCCGGATTGGTGACTGCAAGGCAGACCACTGACAGCGAAGCTTCTTGTACTCCCGCTTTTAGGTAATTTGGCCTTAAAAGTACCCGGGGTATTGTCTGTTGGGGAATTGCCCTCGGCAGGCCCCCTGGGAAAAGAACCACGAGGGAAGAAAATAAGGTTCCGCAAGGAATTGTGCGGCCTTACGTTTAGCCCTTGCCATTCCCCATGGAGACTCCTCTACTTGCAGGAAGGATAGCCTCATGCATTTGCCAGCAAAAGCGGCCAACGAAGGAGAGACATATGGATCTGAAAGCCCCACTCCGGTAACTAAGGAGTGTATCTATGGACACGGTCACTCTGACCCCTAGGCCCACTTGGCCCCCGGAGGCATTCCAGATGATGACTGAACCTAGTCGGTTAAGCTACAGACTGGTTCATTGGTTCCTAGGTGCATTATCTCTCTGAGAATGTATAAAGCGTGGGTTTCTAAGGCCCTCTTAGCCCCCTTCCAGGCACCTCGGATCCAGGCGAACACTTTTGTTCTTCAAAACCACGAATGAGTCAGGGAAACAACTAAGAGGTCATGTCCCTGTAACTGTTCCACTTGAGGTGTTGAGAGATAAATGACATTTCGTGAAAACAGCAAAACAAATACTTTATAAATTATAAACGTAGATACATAATAAAAACAATGAAAGAAATTAATCAATAAGCAAAGGGCAGGAGGGAACGTTATGACAAAACAATCATGTTATTCCTTATTGGGTGATTATACAAAGGAACAATTTTAAAATTGGGTAATGTTAAAAAAACATAGATGACGTTTGTTACAAAAAAAAAATCACTAGCATATATAATGCCACGTTTACTGCAATAAATTGGCCAGTTCAACACACTGCTGCTGTCTGAGTCCATTTTTATTTAAGTTTTTTATTTTAGTTTTTTATTTTACCTTTTTATTTTAGTATTTTATTTTTATTTTTGTGTTAGTTTTGTTTTATTTTCACTTTTTCCCCGACACCGTTCATCCTTCGGGAGCCCCTGGACCTGCTGGAGCTGGACTCTGGCAGTCTTTCATTCATTTTGAGTTTATTTTTGTGTCTGGTGTAAAAAAAGGGGTCCAGGTTCATTCTTCTGCATGTCACTGTTCAGTTTTCCCAGCACCACTTGCTAAAGAGATTGTCTTTATTCCATTGGATAGTCTTTCCTGCTTTGTCAAAGATTAGTTGGTCATACGTTTGTGGGTCCATTTCTGGGTTCTCTATTCTGTTCCATTGATCTGAGTGTCTGTTCTTGTGCCAGTACCATACTGTCTTCATGATTACAGCGTTGTAGTATAGCTTGAAGTCTGGGATTGTGATGCCTCCTGCTCTGGTTTTCTTTTTCAAGATTGCTTTGGATATTCGGGGTCTTTTCAGGTTCCATACCAATTTTAGGATTATTTGTTCTAGCTCTGTGAAGAATGCTGGTGTTACTTTGATAGGGATTGCATTTAATATGTTGTTTGCCTTGGGTAGTATTGACATTTTAAGAATATTTGTTCTTCCTATCCAGGAGCATTAAATCTTTTTCCATTTTTTGTGTCTTCTACAATTTGTTTCATAAGCTTTCTATAGTTTTCAGCATATGGATTTTTCACCTCTTTGGTTAGATTTACTCCCAGGTATCTTATGGTTTTTGTGCAACTGGAAATGGGATCGATTCCTTGATTTCTCTTTCTGTCACTTCATTGTTGGTGTATAGGAATGCAACCAATTTTTGTGCATTTATTTTATATCCTACAACTCTCCTGAATTCATGAATCAGTTCTAGCAGTTTTTGGATGGAATTTTTTGGGTTTTCCATGTAAAGTATCATGTCACCTGCAAAGACTGAAAGTTTGACCTCCTCCTGGCCGATTTGGATGCCTTTTATTTCTTTGTGTTGTCTGATGGCAGAGGCTAAGACTTCCAATACTATGTTGAATAACAGTGGGGAGAGTGGACATGCCTGTCTTGTTCCTGACCTTAGGGGGAAAGCTCTCAGTTTTTCCCCATTGAGGATGTGTCAACATTGGGTCTTTCATATATAGCTTTTATGATCTTGAGGTATGATCCTTCTATCCCCACTTTCTTGAGGGTTTTTATCAAGAAACAATGCTGTATTTTGTCAAATGGTTTCTCTGCATCTATTGAGAGGATCATGGTTCTTGTACTTTCTTTTATTGATGTGATGAATCACATTGATTGTTTTGCGGATATTGAACCAGCCCTGCATCCCAGGTATAAATCCCACTTGGTCATGGTGAATAATTCATTTAATGTATTGTTGGATCTGGTTGGCTAATATCTTGCTGAGGATTTTTGCATCCATGTTCATCAGGGAAATTGGTCTATAGTTCTCCTTTTTAGTGGGGTCTCTATCTGGTTTTGGAATCAAGGTAATGCTGGCTTCATAGAAAGAGTTTGGAAATTTTCCTTCCATTTCTATTTTTTGGAACACCTTCAAAAGAATAGGCATTAACTCTTCCTTAAATGTTAGGTAGAATTCCCCTGTGAAGCCATCTGGCCCTGGACTCTTGAATTTTGACAGATTTTTGATTACGAATTCGATTTCCTTACTGGTTATGGGTCTGTTCAAATTTTTTGTCTCCCTGTTTCGGTGTTGGTAGTGTATATGTTTCTAGGAATTTGTCCATTTCTTCCAGATTGCCCTTTTTATTGGCATATAATTGCTTATAATATTCTCTTATTATTGTTTTTATTTCTTCTGTGTTGGTTGTGATCTCTCCTCTTTCATTCTTGATTTTACTTTTTTGCGTCCTTTCCTTTTTCTTTTTGATCAAACTGGCTAGTGGTATATCTATTTTTTTAATTCTTTCAAAGAACCAGCTTCTGGTTTCATTGATCTGTTCTACTGTTTTTTTTGTTTTTCATATATTTTTTTTTGGTTTCAATAGCATTAATTTCTGTCCTAATCTTTATTATTTCCTTTCCTCTGCTGGTTTTGGGTTTTATTTGCTGTTCTTTTTCCAGCTCCTTAAGGCGTAAGGTTAGGTTGTGTATCTGAGATCTTTCTTCCTTCTTTAGGACAGCCTGGATTGCTATATACTTTCCTCTTATGACCACCTTTGCTGCATCCCAGAGGTTTTGGGTTGTGGTGTCATTATTTTCATTGGCTTCCATGAACTTTTTAATATCCTCTTTAACTGCTTGGTTAGCCCATTCATTCTTCAGTAGGATGGTCTTCAGTCTCCAAGTATTTATTACCTTTCCAAATTTTTCCTTGTGGTTGATTTCAAGTATCACATGCTGTAGTCTGAAAATATGCATTGTATTATCTCAATCTTTTTGTACCTACTTAAGCCTGATTGTGTCCCAGTATATGGTCTATTCTGGAGAAAGTTCCATGTGCACTGGAGAAGAATGTATATTCTGGAGCTTTAGGATGAAATGTTCTGAATATATCTGTGAAGTCCGTCTGGTCCAGTGTGTCATTCAAAGCCATTGTTTCCTTGTTGATTTTCTGTTTATATGATCTGTCCATTGTTGTGAGGGGTGTTCAAGTCTCCTACTACTATGGTATTACTATCAATGAGTTTCTTTATGTTTGTGATTCATTGATTCATATATTTGGGTACTGACACATTTGGTGCATAAATGTTTACAATTGTTAGGTCTTCTTGGTGAATAGACCCCTTGATTATGATATAATGCCCTTCTGCATCTCTTGATACAGTCTTTATTTTAAATTCTAGATTGTCTGATATAAGTATGGCTACTCCGGCTTTCTTTTGTTGACCATTAGTATGATAGATGGTTCTCCACCGCCTTATTTTTAATCTGAAGGTGTCTTTAGGTCTAAAGTGGGTCTCTTGTAAACAGCATATAGATGGATGTTGTTTTCTTATCCATTCTGGTACTCTATGTCTTTTGATTGGAGCATTGAGTCCATTGATGTTTGGAGTGAGTACTGAAAGATATGAATTTATTGCCATTATGGTGCTTGTAGAGTTGGAATTTCTGGTGATGTTCTCTCATCCTTTCTAACCTTTGTTGTTATATATATATATATATATATATATATATATATATATATATATACATGTATATATATATATATATTTTTTTTTCATCTTTTCTCCTCTCAGAGAGTCCCCCTTATAATTTCTTGCAGGGCCGGTTTAGTGGTCACAAATTCCTTTAATTTTTGTTTGTCTGGGAAACCTTTTATCTCTCCTTCTATTTTGAATGACAGCCTTGCTGGGTAAAGATTACTTGGCTGCATATTTTTCTGATTCAGCACACTGAATATATCCTGCCACTCCTTTCTGGCCTGCCAAGTTTCTGTGGATAGGTCTCGTATAAACCTGATCTGTCTTCCCTTGTAGGTTAGGGACTTTTGTTCCCTTGCTGCTTTCATGATTCTCTCCTTGCCTGAGTATTTTGTGAATTTGACTATGATATGCCTTGTTGAAGGTTGGTTTTTGTTGAATCGAATGGGAGTCCTCTGTGCTCCCTGGATTTTGATGTCTGTGTCTTTTCCCAAGTTAGGGAAGTTTTCCTCTATGATTTGCTCACATAACCCTTCTACGTCTATTTCTCTCTCTTCCTCTTCTGGGACCCCTATGATTCTAATGTTGTTTCTTTTCATGAGTCACTGATTTCTCTAATTCTTATATAGTGCTCTTTTGCCTTCATGTCTATTTTTCTGCTTCATTATTGTCTATATGTTTGTCCTCTATATCATAATTCTCTGTTCTGCCTCATCCATCTTTGCTGCCGCGACATCCATCTGTGATTGCAGCTCAGTTATAACATTTTAATTTCATTCTGACTAGTTTTTACTTCTTTTATCTCTGCATAAAGGGATTCTAATCTATTTTCGACTCCTGAAAGTATTCTTAGTATCGTGATTCTAAATTCTGGTTCAGACATCTTGCTTGTATCTGTGTTAGTTAAATCCCTGGCTGTTGTTTCTTTGTGCTATTTATTTTGGGGTGAATTCCTTCATTTTGTCATTTTGAAGGGAGAAAAGGAATTAATGAGGTAGAAAAATTAAAATTAAAATAAATTAAAATGTACAAAATATTAAAATTAAGAAATTAAAAACACACACACTCCAAAAAATTGAATAAATGATGCTAGTTCCTAGGTGTGTTTTGGTCTGGGTGTTGAAAGTGGTTTGACAGATTAGAGAAACAAAAGGGTGGGGGAGAAAAAAAAAGGAAATCGTTTGAGAATTTGAAAAAATGAATACACTGAAGTAGACTAAATTGAGATGATGGAAGTAAAATAGAGTTTGAAAAAGTATACACAAAAGTAAAGAATATAGTAGAAAAAATTAAAGAAAAATATTTTTAATAAAAATTAAAAATAAATATGAGTTTTTTCTTTTTCTGTATTCAAGAAAAAGAAAAGAAATGAAAAAGAGAAAAAGAGAAAAAAAAGGAAATCTTTTGAAAACTTGAAAAAGTGAATAGACTGTAGTAGACTAACAATAAAATGATGGAAGTAAAATAGAATTTGAAAAAATTTACATAAAAGGAAAAACACATAGTAAAAAATTAAAGAAAAATATTTTTATTATAAATTGAAAGTAAAAATGAAGTTTTTCTCTTTCTGCATTCAAGAAAAACAAAGGAAGCAAAAATGAGAAAAAAAAACAAGAAAAAGGAAATTGTTTGAAAATTTGAAAAGGTGAATACACTGAAGTAGACTAAAATAAAATGATTGAAGTAAGATAGAATTTGAAAACATTTACACAAAAGTGAAAAATATAGTAAAAAATTAAAGAAAATTATATTTAATAAAAACTGAAAATAAAAATGATTTTTTTCTCTTTCTGTATTCAAGAAAAAGAAGTGAAAACGAAGAAAAAACTCCTGCCCAGTAGACTGGCAGTAGCATCTGAGATATACTGGAATTAATTTGTTTTCCCATAGAAGCCAGACTATGAAGCGCTCTATAGTCCACAAACTAAGCAAGGGGTGAGACTTGTGTTCTTGAAGAGCGAGTTTTGCCCAGCTGGGCGGGGATCAGTGCAATGGCTCCGTTCTCCACTAGATGCCACTGCCAGTCTACTGGGCAGGAGTGTTGCCGTGTTCATAGCTGCATATGCGCATGTGCAGGAGCAGTGAAAATGGCACCACCCAGCTACCCAGTCCGCAGCATGAGAACTCTGTTCTCCTGATCAGCAATCACACACCCGTCCTCCGTCTTCAGCTTTCAACCACTCCCCACTTTTTCACTGTCCGAGTCCAGGCCCCAGGAAGAACCTCTCTCCTGAGTCCTGTCTCAGATTCCGCTGTTTTCCCCGGCTCCTTTCTTCTGAAGTACTGCAGCTTTGACCCATTCCACCCTTCTGTGGGAGGATCTCACTGAGCAATGGCTGAATATCGGCTGCACCCTGGAACGCTTGCTGGACCCTGCTGCTGCTGGTGCCCCAAGACTGCGGCCAGGTGCCAGCCCGCCCTAGAAAAAGTTCGTGAGATAATGTAGCAGCAGCTTTCCAGGGATTATGGAAAATCACAACACACATCTGGCACCAGGCTTCACCTTTAATGACCCTGTTCCAGCACCAGCGAATATAATTATTCTCTGGGGTCTGCTGGGACCAGGTGGGTTCAACAGTCTCTACCAAATGTCTTTCCAGCAGTGGAACCGCTTTTCTCCGTGTGGCCCGAGAACCTCCCGGACCCCACTCTGTTCTGGGGATTCGCCCTTCCCACCAGAGCACCACCAGGTATGGAGCTGTGGAGTTGCAGCCTTTGCACTCCCCTTGTTTACTGTCTTAATGGAATTTAAACACTCTCCTTTCTCCTTTCCCCCTTTTTAGTTTAGTCCCTGCAGCTGTTTCCAATTTTCCACTTTCTCTCCAGCTGCTTTTGGGGAGGGGTGCTTTTCCCATATTACTCCCGCCCCCGTCTCCATCCTCTTTCTGCCTGCAAAAGCACTCCCTTCCCGTGGCTTCTTGCTCCCGCAGTTCACCTTTCCATGCCACGTACCTGCTGAATTCTGTGGTTCAGGTTGTGTAGAATGTTGTGTTAATTTTCCAATCAGTTTTCTAGGTGTGTATGATGGTTTAGTGTTGGTCTGGCTGTATTTCATGGACGCGAGACACACAAAAAACTTCCATGATGTTCTGCCATCTTGGCTTCTCCCCTAAAACAGTATTTTATTTCACATTACTTAGCATTGTTCATACATTTCTCCATAACCAGGAATTTCTCTTTCTAGCCACACATAATCCTAACAGAAAAAAATGATTTAATTATCACGTTCAAGTTTGCTTCCATATGTTGTACAATTTCAAAAGCCAAGTTCTATAGGTAAATAATTTCATTTATAAATATTCACAGTACATTATTTTATTCAGACACAATGTTATGTATTAAATTACACACCAATCTTTGACTTCATTATCCCCTGACATTATTACCATTACTGATTCCATGTCACATATTGTTTTGCTGTGTAAAATAGGAATGTCCACTTCAACACCTTTAATTGAAGTAATTCTTTAAAGTCAAAATAAGTCTCTTCTTTTTAGTGATGTACATCAATCTGATTTTAACTTCCTTTAATTCCAGATACACAGTGTTGTGTCTTTTGGGGGGGAAAATAAAACCAAATTTCATTAATATCTGATAAGATTTCTAATTTCTTAATTAATATTCAACATTTTTCATTAAAAAAAACAAAAGTATTTAGGGGTGCCTGGTTGGCTCAGTCAGTTAAGTGTCTGACTCTTGATTTCAACTCAGGTTCAGGTCTCATGGTTTGTGAGATCAAGCCCCAAGTTGGGCTCTGTGCTGACACTTTGGAGCCTGCTTGAGATTTTCTCTTTCCCTCACTCTTTGCCTCTCCCCCACTCGTGCTCACTCTCTTTCTCTCTCTCTCAAAAATAAAAAAAAATAAGCTTAAAAATAAAATAAAAAAGTATTTAAAAAATAAAAATAGTCAAAATGGAAAGAAAAATACCTTCTGAGGGAAAAATCTAGAGTATCTCTAAATTAATGGAAAGTATTTCCAGATACCTTAAGATTAATAATAATAGTAATTATTTTTAATGTAATGACATAAATAATAGTAAAGAAAAAAATTAAACAAAGCTTTAAAAATTTGAGAGGAAAATTATTTTGAAACCAGAATTGTATTCCCAGGTAAATCATATCCACTATGTGGGTAAAATAAAGACATCTTCAATTATAGGAAGACTTAGAAATTTATCTCCCAGAACCTTTACTAAATAAAAACATCAGAGCAGCAGAAGAAGAAGAAGCAAAGTATATATTTCTTCATTGGTGCTTCACAGATGATGCAGTTAAGAAATTTTTGGGGCGCCTGGGTGGCTCAGTCGGTTAAGCGTCCAACTTCGGCTCAGGTCATGATCTCACGGTCCCTGAGTTCATGCCCCGCGTCAGGCTCTGTGCTGACCACTCAGAGCCTGGAGCCTGTTTCAGATTCTGTGTCTCCCTCTCTTTCTGACCCTCCCCCCGTTCATGCTCTGTCTCTCTCTGTCTCAAAAATAAATAAACGTTAAAAAAAAATAAAAAGAAATTACTTTAAATGTCCCATGTTTAAATGTTCCATGTCTCTACAGTTTTCTTCTTTGTTTTTACTAAAATTCTGGTAACTGTTATTTTATTTTAAAATTAATATAGAATAACATAACTTATTTATATGTGTTAGGAAAACAAAAATGTGGAAAATAGGGGACTGAATAATGTTATTGCACAGATACATGAATGAAACAAAATGGTAATGTATCATTTTACATACAAAATTATGTATATGTTTTCACAAGCTATTACATTTTTAGAAATCTATAAGGAAACAGATATACCTCATTTTTAACATATCTATCACAATATATATAAACGTGTATACATAAAGGTGTATATATATATATATATATATATATACTTTTTTGTGAGAACATTTAAGGTCTACTCTCTTAGTTAATTCCAATTATATAATACAATTTTATCAACTATAGTCATCATATTTTACATTAGATTCTCAGACCTTATTTATCTTTTTTTTAAGAGAGAGAGAAAACAAGAGTGCTAGCAAAGGAAGGGCAGAGGAAAATGGAGAGAGGGAATCCCAAGTAGGTTGGACATCAAGCGTGGAGTCTGAAGCAGGTCTTGATCTTACAACCTTGACCTAAGCTGAAATCAAGAGTAGGATGCCTAACCAACTGAGCCACTCAGGCACCCTTCAGACCTTATTTATCTTATAACTGAGAGTTTGTACTCTTTACCAACCTGTCCCTGTCTCCTGCAGCCCCAGATCCTGGCAATCAGCTTTCTACTCTTCACTCTCTGTTTCTGTGAGTTTGATGATGATGACCTCCTTCTTCTTCCTCCTCCTCCTCCTCCTTTTTCTTCTTTTTCTAATCTTTTCTTTCTTTCTTCTTTCTTCTTTCTTTCTTTCTTTCTTTCTTTCTTTCTTTCTTTCTTTCTTTCTTCTCCTTCTCCTCTTCCTCCTCTTCTGCTTCTTCCTCCTCCTCCCCCATCTTCTTCTTCTTTCAGATTGTATATATAGGTGATACCATGAAGTATGCAGTATTGATCTTTCTCTCTTTGGGTTATTTCACTTGGCATAATGCCCTCAAGATCCATTTATATTGTTGCAAATGGCAGAGTTTCCATGTTCTCAAGGTTGGATAATTCTACATATCATATGACACACATTTTCTTCATACATTCATTTATCCATTGACAGAGGGTTTGTATCCATATCTTGACTATTGTCATTAATGCTTCAGTGAACATGGGAGAACAGACATATCATTATTCTATTTTATTTTTTCTTAAGTTTTATTTAAAGTCCAGTTAGTTAACCTACAGTATAAGTTTCAGGTGAAACTTATAGTGATTTAAAACTGCCGTACAACACCTGGTGCTCATCACAACAAAGGCTCTCCTTAATCCCCATCACCTATTTTACCCATCCCTCCCCCTCCCCCTCTAGTAACCACCAATGTGTTCTCTATAGTTAAAAGTCTGTTTCTTGGTTTGCATCTCTTTCTCTTTTTGTTTTCTCTTTGTTGTTTTGTTTCTTAAATTCCACATATGAGTGAAATCACATGGTATTTGTCTTTTTCTGAGTAACTTACTTCACTTAGCATAATACTTTCCAGCTCTATCCATGTCGTTGCAAATGACAAGATTTCATTCTTTTTATGGGTAATAATCCATCATATATTTTATGTATGTAAAATATATATATAATTCAAGTATATATACTTAAAGTAGGATACTGGATGATATGGTGTTCTTTTAATTTTTCTGAGGAAGATCTGTATTGCTTTCCATAGAAGTTGTACCAATTTACATTCCCACCAATGGTGCATGAGGGTTCCCTTCTCTCTATACCTATGCCAACACTTTTACCTTTTTTTTTTTCATGATAACTATTGTAATGGGTGTTATCTCATTAAGGTTTTGATTTGTGTTGATAATTAGTGATTACTTTTTAAGTACCTGATTGCCATTTGTATGTCATCTTTGCAAATATGTCTATTCAATTCTTCAGCCCAATTTTAAATCAGATTGTATTTTTTGTTTTTGTTTGCTGTTGAGTTGTATGAGTTCTTTATATGTTTTTGATATTAACCCCTTATCTGATATTTGATTTGCAAATATTTTCTTCTATGTGTTAGATTGCCTTTTCATTTTGTTCATGGTTCCCCTTGTTGTTCAGAAGTTTTTAGTTTGATGTTGCATCACTTTGTTTTTGATTTTACTGCGATTGTTTGCAGTGTCACATCCAAAAAAATCATTAAGAATGATTGAAAGATTTTTCCACCTCTGTTTTCTTCTAGGTGTTTTACAGTTTCAGGTCTTAAATTTCAGTGTTTAATCTATTTTGAGTTGATTTTGGTTATTGGGTAAGATAGGGGTCCAGTTTCATTCTTTTTCATGGGGCTGTTTGGTTCTGTCAATACTGTTTATTGAAGAGATTATACCTTCCCTATTGTTTATTCTTCATTCTTTTATAACAAATTAATTGACCATATATAGATGGGATTATTTCTGGGCTCTTGATTTTGTTTCATTGAAGTATATATCTGTTTTTATGCCAAACATCATAGTGTTTGCTTACTATGGCTTTGTATTATAATTTGAAATCAGGACATGTGATGACTCTAGCTTTGTTTCTCTCAAGATTGTTTTGGTTATTTGGGGTCTTTTGTGGTTCCAGACAAATTTCAGGATTGTTTTTCTATTTCTGTGAAAAACTCATTTGGAGTTTGTTAGAGATTGCATTGAATCTGTAAATTGCTTCGATTAATATGGATATTTTAACAGTGTTAATTCTATCAATCCATGATCATGGAATATCTTTCCATGTGTCTTTATTTGTGTCTTCTCCAATTGATTTTATAAATGTATTATAGAATTCTGTATATAGATCTTTCAGTTCTTAGGCTATTTCTAAATATTTTACTTCTTTAATTTGTTTTTTTTTTAATGTTTGTTTGTTTGTTTATTTTTTAATGTAATTTATTGTCATGTTAGCTAACATGCAGTATATAGAGTGTGTTTTGGCTTCAGGAGGAGATTCCTGTGATTCATCACTTACATACAACACCCAGTGCTGATCCCAGTAAGTGCCCTCCTCAATGCCCATCATCTATTTTCCCCACCACCCTCCCCCATTAACCCTCAGTTTATTCTCTGTATTTAAGAGTCTCTTATGGTTTGCCTCCCTCTCTGTTTGTTACTATTTTTTTCTTTTCATTCCCCCCCAAGATCTTCTGTTAAGTTTCTCAACTTCCACATATGAGTGAAAACATGTCTTTCTTTCTCTGACTGACTTTTATCACTTAGCATAATACCCTCCAGCTCTACCCATGTTGTTGCAAATAGCAAGATTTCATTCTATGTTTATAGAAGCACTATCAACAATAGCCAAATTATGGAAAGAGCCCAAATGTCCATCAACTGATGAAAGGATAAAGAAGATGTGGTATATATATTTAATGGAATACTACTCAGCAATCTAAATATTTTGTTTTTGATGAAATTTTATTTGAAGTTGCTTTCTTACTATCTACTTCTCAGAGTTCCTTGTTAGTGTACAAAAGTACAACTGATTTTTTATATTGATTTTTGTATCTTACAACTTTAATGAATTTGTTTGTTCTAGCATTTTTTTTTGGTGGAGTCTTCAGAAATTTTTCTATACAACACATATCATTTACTAAGAGAGAAATTTTACTTCTCCCTTTCCAATTTGGAGGACTTCTATTTATTTTCTTTTCTTCTCTTTTCTTTTCTTTTTATTATTTATTTATTTTTTTATCCTGATCACTCTGGCTAGGACTTCCAATACTACGTTGAACAAAAGCAGCAAAGGTGAATATCCTTGTCTTGTTCCTGATCTTAGAGAAAAATTTTTCTGCCTTTGAATATAATGTTAACTATGGGCATATTGTATATGGCCTTTATTATCTTGAGATATGTTCCCTCTTTATCCAGTTAATTGTGAATTTTTATCATTAAAGGATGTGTGTTTTGCCAAATGCTTTTTCTGTATCTATTGATATAATTATATAATTCTTATCTTTCATTTTGTTGATGTAGTGTATCACATAGATTGATTTGTGGATGTTGAAACAACTTTGAATCCCTGGAATAAATTCTACTTGATCATGATGCATGATCCTTTTAATGTAATATTGAATTCAGTTTGCTATTATTTTTTTAAGAATTTTTGCAATGATGCTTATGATGGATATTGACCTATAATATTCCTTCTTTGTAGTATCCTCATCTGGTTTTGATATCAGGGTAATGCTGGCCTTGTAAAACGAGTTTGGAAGTATTTATTTTTTCAGAAGAGTTTGAAAAGGTTTGGCCTTCATTTTTTTTTAGTGATTGATAGACTTTCTGATTCTGGGCTTTCCTGTGGTAAGAGGATTTGATTGCTTATTCAATCTCTTTACTCAAACTTTAGCCCATTTATAGTTTGAAATTTCAACTGAAAATTCACTGACTATTTTACATAAATTAGGCTTCATGTTCCTTAAATTTTATGATATTTGCAAACGTTCTATTCCTACTGTGCTACAACTGACAAAAAGCTACGTGAAGTTTAGTCATGAGAAAAACATCAGATAAACTTCAGTAAAGAGACATTCTGCCAAGTACTTGACTAGTATTCCTCAAAACTCAAGGCCATCGAAAACAAGGGAAGTCTGAGAAACTGTGGCAATCAAGAAGAGCCTAAGGAGATGTGACAGCTAAAAGTAATGTGGGATCGTGCATAGGATCTTCAAACAGAAAAAGGATATTAGTACAAGGACACCTGTGTGGTTGATAGGTAAAGCATCCAAGTCTTGATCTCAGCTCAGGTCCTGATCTCATGTTTTGTAGGATTGAGCCCTGTATCGGGCTCTGCACTGACAGCATGGAGACTGGTTGGGGTTCTGTTTCTTCCTCTCTCTCTTCCCCTTCCCTCCCCCTGCTCTTTTTTTCTCACTCTCTAAATAAATAAATAAATAAACTAAAAGAAAAAAGGATACCAGCACAAAGTAAGGAAATCTGAATAAAATATGAACTTTACTTAATAATAATAGGTGAATATTTGTTTATTAGTTGTAACAAATTTTTTATATTAATATAATATATTAACAGTAGGAGAAAATAGTTGTGGGTCATTAGGAACCCTCTGCATCACCTTTGCTACTTACATAATCTATATGAGGTTTTGTTTTATTCTCTGGAAATCTAAAATTTTTCTAAATAAAATATTTATTTACAAAAGAAAAAAATAGGGAAGTCTGAAACTGCTTTTAGTGCACTGTGTGAGTATGTCCCTATTTCTATGCCGCCAGAATTCTCTCAAAAACTCCTGAAGCCTCCAAGCCTGAGGGGTGCGTGGTGGGGCTACTCTATAGAACGCAGCGCTGTGACTTTTGCTCCAACTCTATGCATTCTTTTGTAACAAAGGTTCAAAAGCAGCTTTGCTTCTGCCCCAAATCCTGAAAAAAGACATTTACAAATGTTTTTTTGTTTTTTCAGGTTTTGGTCCTTGCAGGATAGAGAAGGATGCAAAGTGAATCAAAAGGGGGCAAGGAAAGAGTCTTCAACACACCTAAAGTATGTATTCTGAAAGTACTTTGTCTTTATGTACTGTATTTATGATCACAGCTTTAAAATGAACCAAGTTTTATATGATATCAAAAAATCCAATATTAAGTATTAAGAAATGAAATGATAGCAATCATCTGTAGCATCTTAATGTGTTAATATGTACTTTTGATTTACATTTAAATCCATGTCATTTGTCGTGTGTTTGCATTAATAGAATTACAGACTTTTCATTAAATGGTTTGTCTTTTGAAAAATTGTGCAGTAATGTTGGGCAGAAGATTTGGTTCTGAAAATGATTTAGAAATTCATAAAACTCCATGAATCAAATAACAGCATCAAATGAATTTACCAATTTTTATGTTTTATTTTTTGCTACCTACTTTTAAATGCCACATTTCGCTTAGCAAAAACAATAATACTTTTTAAATGGTGAAAATAGCTCAAATATTTTAGTATAAATTCACCTATTTTTATATTTTCAGCTATCAATCAATTTTATTTAACCTGAAACATAGGTGCTTTTCTCTATGTAAAAAGAAGCATTCTGACATATAAATATTCTTTTTAAATTTGTTTCATATTTTAAAAATACAACAGAACTTCAAATAGAAAAGAAATGGCCAATTATTTAATGCAATGAAAATTACTTTGAGATTGCTATGCACATTTCTTCCTGTAGTGTTAGATAATCATCATTATGTGTACATATACACATACACACATATACACATCCAGACGTGTAACACCTTGACAGGATCACAGAGTACCTAGCTATTTGGTCAAACATTATCATTATCTAGGTGTTTCTTTGAGATTGTTTTCAGATGAGATTAACATTTAAATTGGTAGACAGAGTTAAAAAGATCTTTCTCCCTACTGTGGGTGGAACCTATCCAATTATTTGAAGCCCTGAACAGAACAAAATAAGACCCTACCCAAATAAGAAAGAAATCTTCTTTCATGACTTCCTTTAAGCTGTGACAGTGGCTTTTTCCTGCCTTTCCACTGAAACTGAAATTTTAGCTCTTCCTGAATCTTGAGCCTGCCAGACATCTGACTGGAACTACACCACTGGCTTTTTGGTTGGCCAGTTAACTCTGCAGATCTTGGGACGTGTCAGCCTCAAATAAAGTGTGAACCAATTATTTATTATTATTATTATTTATTATTATTTATTATTATTATTATTATTATCATTATCTCTCATCTATAGAGAGAAACAGAGAGAGAAAGAGAAATCAGAACCAATAGGCTGTACAAATACAGGTTTACTTACTCTGGAGAACCCTAAACAATAAGCACTGCATTTTATAATATGACTAGCCAGTAACTTTATGACTATAAGTAATTTTTTAGGGAGTCATAGGTATTTAACAACTTTTTAGCTCAGAAAAGAAGGTATGGAAATGTTATTGGATCTTTGATTTCAGGTAATCTACATGAATTCTGGAAGTTTGAGACATCAGCTAAGGCTGATTGTACCAGGAGTGGAAAAAAATACTGTAACTAGAATTTGAAAAGTTTAGTATCAGAGTTTATACTTCAATTCTAAAAGCATGCTTTCAAGGTCAATTTACATCTAGAAATTTCCAATCATAAGCTTGCCATCAATGGTTCCACACTGTGGAAAACTAAGTATCTATTTAACATCGATTTTGGCCAAACTTCGGAAGAAATAGAACAAGAATTTATAAATAAAGTAAATTTTGGTCAACTGTCATATTTATTGCAGGAGAAAGTCTACATTGTGTCTAAAGTAGTACAGTATCCCATGGAATAAGTTGTGTTTTTATGCCTAAAAATACACATTAACAGTATTTTACAATTGCCAAGCCCAGGGAGAACCACAGCAGCAAATGAAGCATCCCAGAGGGGATTCCAACAGGACTTTGTATGGAATATTTAGCTGTTGGGACTGTAAAAGGCTGGGTAGGGGCATGGAGCAGGCTAGAGTTTTCACCTTCAAGAGAAGCACCAGACACCCAAGGGAACACTAACTATCTAGTTCGTGTTCTGAGGTGGCAAAAGAGTGAAAAATGAAAGTGAACTAGGTAGTGCAATGAAGTGGGGAGAGTTTGGCTTTTTTGGCAGGAATGGCCTTTCCTGAAGCTTAAACATGGTGGTAGAAACAGTAGGTCGATTTCTATAGCTTGTTGGGGCATTGTACTTACATGTTTTTTTATTACCTGAACTTTGTGTGACCCAGTCAGGTTTCTATACATAGAAATACCAAGAAGAATTTTTTTTTTCCTTTTTTGAGTCATGACATTATGAAGCTTTAAAAACTTCATTCTGAATGCTTGAACTGAACTCCTAATGAGCCTAACTATACATTTTTTAATTCATCATACTTATATGTAGGAAACTCAGGTGGATCTTCAGTGGATTGTGATATTGATTTCCATGATTATCCAAAGTTAGGAGATGGTGCATATTTCAAGTATATATAAGGGAAGAGTTATGAGCCTGATGAAATGTTTCTTTCAAGGCTTAGTGGTCACCCGAGCATTCCCTGGTTCATTTTACTTCTTACTTGCTATTTGGCCTTGCTACTTGCATCAATATATTACATCTGCTCTTAAATCAAGGCTCATAATTAGATGAGATAGAACTTAATATATTTCATCTCTGGTTTTAGTAATTGAAACTTTATAAATTGATTTTTCCAGAAAGTTTTGCTAATATAATTTTTTGGTTGGTAATGGTATTTTTATCATATTGGCATTGTTAGAAATTCTGTGAGTATAAGAGATATCTTTTAAAAATTTAGCTTCCCCCAAGAAGAGTCATTTTGATTAGATTCTTAGGTAAAAAAAAAGTTCCTTATAACACAGAAATAATATTGTCAATATGCTTACTGTGTAATCTCATTTAATTTTCTCTCTTCTACTCACCTCGCTAATTCAAAAATTGCTCCTGTTCAGTTGTTTTCTGCCTGCTGACACATAAACCCTACCTAAATGTCCTCCAAAATATGGCTTCATGGTGCAGTTGGGGTAAGAAGCAGATAGTTATCATCAACAACACAACAATAACAACAAAAATATTTAGGGAATGCCATATCATTGTTTTTGTTTTCTTTAATTTAGCCTCTATCATCTTCTTTTCATAAATAAAACACTATTTAATATTAAACCATGTAGGATAGAACCTCAGAATTTTTTAAATGAAAGAATCCATTTTAATTATATCATTTTATGTATCTTCCCTTTAATTCTCTTGATGAAATCCTAATCATTAAATGATTTTCAAGACTCTATTGGGAATCACTGGCTTAAAGAAAAACATTGACATTCAGAATCTTGACATTCTCACAGACATTGAAAATGAAAATATACTTGTGTTATTCCTAACAGTTCTTGTCCACCCTAAAACTACTCTGCTAAATTTAGAGAGAAATGGCTCAGTGGACTTTTACAGAACCAACTTATGGCCAAACCTCATCTATGGCTTTAATTAATGTTACATGATTTCATATATACATAATGTAGTTTAAGATTGCCGTCAGTAGTTAAAGAATGGAAATACAGGGTTCCTAGAAAAATATTTTCACAATTGCTACATGTTAGAACAAGGATATACTTAAACATTCATTAATTTAAAAGTTTTAAAATTAGATTTTAAAAATGAAATTACATCTTCTATTGTCTTGAGATTTTGTGTGTGTGTGTGTGTGTGTGTGTGTGTGTAATTTTGTAGTTACAATATGTCACATGGTTGATGTTCACTAAATAATATCTCATACTCTCTTCTCTGAACCTGATGCTTTAAATGATTTATTAGCAAGATTCCATTGTCTGTAATTAAATTTAATTCATACAGCTTGTTCATTGCATATATTTCAGTTGACTACATTGTTCAAATTAGGTTAGTCTGAAAAATTACTGTTTCAAACAGTATTCCTTGAAAGGAAGCTGTCTCCACAAATATCTCAGTGAGATATATATTCTCAATGACTGAAGGAGCTTCTTAAAGTTTTAGCAAATGAAGCTTGTAGTTTAGTACTATTTGTAAATTCAGTAATAATTTGTTTTTACCATGTGCTGAATTAAAAGACTTGCTTCCTTTTGAGGATCTTAGCTCTGTTTTTATGCTGGACAGTGGTACTAGTATTATAAGACAATGGCCATCAATGCACGTGATTAATATATAATATTAATAATATAATATATTATAATATAACATAATATAATTATATAATAACATAATTTCTTCTATGAATCAGATGACTCCTTACATAAAATAATGAGCAATAAAATAAATGAACAAATAAATGGAATATGCAAAATATTACCAACCTTGAAAAATATCAATTTAGGGAAATATATATTCTTTCTGCTACACAAATGTACCCTGAAATTCTTTATATTGGTATATAGGCTTGCTGTTTCAAATAATATAGTTAATAAGTTCATGCTCATTAGATGCTATGATGTGCCCTCCCCCCCACCCACGTTCCTCAAGCTTCCTGGAGTTTTGATTGCTGAAGGGTCAAAACTGAGCTCATCTCTAGACACTTCATAATATTATACTCATGTCCTGGGAACAGCTAACTTCTAATGACTGATCAATTTGTAGAAAGCCCCATCCCCTTTACCTCAAGTCTTGATATATTTGAAGAATTATCCCAATTTTAGATTTCTCTATGGGATAAACTGAGACCTATGTTGCAACCACATCTCAGTTCAACTCGCCTCTCTGCTCCATCTTACCTGTTTTACTCGCTTATAAAATTGGCAAACAATAGTGATAATATGTGATAAATAACACATAGCTAATATAAGATAAACCTTGGTAGGACACATACACTGGAGTGTGAGAAATAAATCCTATGATGTTTCAAGGCTTGGAACAATGAATATTTTAGAGATCCAGGTGACTGTGGTGTTCTGGTACATTTCTTTAAACACAAAAACAAATTATGACTTTTAAAATCTCCTATTATAAAGAAATAAACACAATTCCTAGTAGACATCTTTGGTTTTGGAGGCAAAATATTCCATACTTCAGAATACTATTCTTATCCATTCACTGAATAATATGAAAAACTTCCATCTTTTAGTAGGTCAACATAAGGAGTGACCCTGCAGCAAATTCAGACTGCAATGCAAGTGGTCTTATTGCCTAGACCCTCAAGACTAGTAGATACTGAAGAATTAGAAATATTCGTCATATAAAAGCATACACATACAACAGAGAATTATACACTATTCACAAAATGGAAGCTCATGCTGCTCAGCCATAAGAAAAATACTCACTGTAGGACATCAAACAAACATGCAGCCATACCAGCCTTTATGAGCTGGTTTCATTGAGACCTACCAAATCATGTGGTATCATAGATCCTATTTCATGACTGAGTATATTTGGAATTAGGCAGGGGCAGGTTTAAGATCATAAGTAAATCATGTAAGTGGCTCAGGCTTCCAGTCTATCTGCCAGTGTTGCACTGATAACCTGTCCTCAGCTCACCCTTATGGCTGCATGGGAGTCCATCATGGACAGCTAATGTTGAAGGTAAAAGGCCAAGGAAACTATCACAGTGTGTAGGCTGTTGGGTAAAAAATGAAAGTGGAGTAATTTTATAGTATAAAGGAAGCCTTTAGTAAGTCCCATGAACTCCAGAGTAGGAGAAATAAATACTCCAGTGTTTCAGCACCACATCAATGAAGTTTTTAGGCTTCAAGTGGTCTGGGATACTCTGGTATGTCCCCTCAAACATAAAAACAAATTACAGTGTATCACACTTCCCACCATAAAGAAAGCACCATGGCCTAGCAGACCTCTTTAGTTCTGAAGAGGTAGCTCTTAGTGATAAGAAGAAATTCTCTGAATGTGTAGAGCTTTGAGGATTGTGCCTCATCATTCACATTGTGCAATAAGAAAAATATCCTTAGAAGAGAATATATATGAACTCATTGAGTAAAGAATGACTCAGCTTGTTTATTAGGGGCCTGGAAGTGGAAAGATTGGAAAATCAAGGACAGGGAAGCTTAGGGTAAGGTAGGTGAATAACTAGGCACAAAGAGTGAAGACCTTTCTGTCACATTATAATACTGTATTAATCAGTGCTCTCCAGGAAATAGAACCAATGAGATGTGTGTGTGACACACACACACACACACACACACACACACACACATATATGAAACAATTTATTTTAAGGAATTGACTCACAGAATTACGGAGGCTGGCAAGTCCAAAATTCCAGTGTAGGCCGGCAAGATGAAGACCAGTTTTTTGCCTCAGTTTGCGACATTTCTGAGGGGCCATAGCAGCATTACAGCTCTCCTTGATGTCAGCTGAAGTCTCTGTTGCAACTAAGTCACGGTTTAATTTCTTTTTCTGCTTAGTTACATTTTTATGTCCCTCCTTTTAGATACTATCCCTAAAACCACTTCCAATACATCTTTATTTCATTGTCTATTTCCCAGGTAACCTAACCAAAAAAAAAAAAATGGTTTAGGGGTGCCTGAGTGGCTCAGTCCTTTAAGTGCTGAGTCTTGGTTTAGGCTCAGGTCATGATCTCAAGGCCGGTGAGTTTGAGCCCCACATGGGGCTTCGTGCTGACAGTGTGGAGCCTACTTGGGATTCTCTCTCTCCCTCTGTCTCTGCCCTCCCTCGCTCACCCTCTCTGTCTCTCTCAAAATAAATAATTTTTTTAATTAAAAAAAATAGAAAAATTGGCTTAGAAAAACTGACAATAAAATATCAATAATTAAATATGTAAAAAAATTTTTTGGCTTAGTTGTATCCATGGCTTACTAGTTATCTTTTACAGGGGAAGTTCAGGTTTCTTTACATTGAAAATGTATATACTTCTCATAATGACACTTGTTTTTTATTCTGATGGTACAAAGAATTAAGGTAGACTCTGATTAAATAATAAAATATGTATCAGGGGCTCCTGGATGGCTCAGTAGGTTAAGCATCCAACTCTTGATTTTGTCTCAAGTCATGATCTCACAGTTCATGAGATCAAGTCTGACATCAGGCTCTGCACTGTCAGCACAAGGACTGCTTGGGATTCTCTCTCTCTTTCTTTCTCTGCCTATCCCCTACTTGCATGTTCTCTCTTTCTTTCTCTCCCAAAATAAATTAATAAACATAAAAAAAGAAAAATATATATTTCAAAACAGGGCAACCAGTAAAAAATTAAAACACACGTAGTAAATCAATAGTGTAGATAAAACATAACTATATAAAATGTTCAATGAACCTAGAGAAGGCATAAATGGTGGGAAAAAAGACAACCTGAAAAAAATGAAAGAAATAGAAAACAAGAACATAATAGATTTTAATCTAATTATATTAATAATCACATTAGGTATATTAAAAGACACCAAATAATAGCAAATTTTGAAAGATTGCATAAGAAAAGAAAGAACGAATTATATGCTATCTAAAAGAAACTCACTTTTAAACACCTGGGCGTGGGGATGTTAAAAGGAAAATATTATGCTATCTATACACCAATCAAAAGAAAGCTAATTAGTTATACTAATATCTGATAGAATAGATTCAGAACAAGAAACGTTCCAGGAAATAAAAAGGACATTACACAATGATAAAGGTGTCCATTCTCCAAGAAGACCTCTAACAATTTTGTATGTGCATGCACCTAATGACAGAGCTATTAACTATATGAAGCAAAAACTGATGAAACTGAAAGGAGAAACAGAATTACATAACCAATTATATAAACAATTATAGCTGGAGACTATAACATTCTTCTTCTATCTGTAATTGATAGAAGTAGCAGCCAGACAATCAGTAAGGATTTAAAAGAACTGAACAACACCATTGAATGAAATTGACATTTACAGAACTTTTACATAATGTCAACAGACTACTCATTCTTTTCAAATGAATATGGAACATTGACCAAGGCAGAGCATATTCTTAACTTAGCATAAACCACACAAACAAAAATAACAGAAGTAATAAAAAGTGATTTTCTGATCATAACAGAATTAATTTTAAAATTAATGACAGGGTTATTTGGAGGCTCCTGGTGGCTCTTGATTTAAGCTCAGGTCATGATCTCACAGTTTGTGGGTTTGAGCCCCACGTTGGGCTCTGCGTTGACAGTGCAGAGCCTGTTTGGGATTCTCTCTCTCCCTCTCTCTCTGCCCCTCACGGTGCTCTCCCTCTCTCTCTTTCCCTCAAAATAAATAAATAAACTTAAAAAAAAATAATGATTATTTGGAAATTTTCCAAATATTTGGAAATGAATCATACACTTCTAAATACCCCATGGGTTAAAGAACAAGTTTGAAAAGATACTAAAAAAAAATTTGAACTAAATGAAAATGAAATAGAACATATCAAATGTTTGTGTAATCCAGAGCTAAAATAATGTTCACAGTGGAATTTATAGCATTAAACTCATTTTAAACAAAATGAACTACCTAAAATTCTATCTTAAAAATACACACATTAATAAAAAGAAGAGCAAATGAGATTCAAAGCCAGAAGGAATCATAAAGAATAAAGAAAAAATCAATGATACAGAAACCAAAGAAAATAGACAAACTCAATATAATGAAAAGTTGGCTCTTTGAAATGAGTCATAAAACCAACTGAATTTTATAGATGAGAAAATGAAGACTCAAAAAGGTTAATTCATTTGTCCAAAGTTTTATAGAAAAGCAGAGAGAATACAAATCTCTTTCGAAATCTAAAAGCTCCTAATCACTACTATGAGAAGTCACATAGTTTGTGAAACAAGACTTGCAGATTCTTCTTTGAAATAAGAAATTTGACAGTGTTTTTGTTTGATTCTTCCATGTGTAGATCAGACATGCCAAACCCATTTGATCAATCAAAGAATCACAACGATATATGCCTTTAAGAAATCAGAGATGCCAAATTAAAGGTTACTACCACAAAATTTAATTAATTAAGACAATCCATGATTAAGAGTTTAGTTACACAAGATTGAAGAACATTCTCAAAGGTTTGGGTGTCACACAACATTTGCTGAATAGAAAAATACATATAAGGACACTATTTTTATATTACTCAGAGTACTAAATGTTTCTTTTTTATCTGTGAGGAAATGGAAGACACTTGATCCTTCTAATTTTGCTGAGGTTTCTTTCACGCACATTTAGAAGAGCTTGCTGTTTCAGACCCTTAACCACAAAGAGTAAAGAGCTCTCTGCGTCTCTGTTTGCAATTTCTCAAAGTTCAAACTTTATGTCCTGAGTCATCATTAATTGTTTGCTTATATCTATGACTGCAGCCCAGCTTCACAAGATGCTAGATTTTTGTTTTGCCAAGTTGCACTTTACTCTACGAAATGATGATTACAATTGCATTTTATGCCTGTAAGAGACTCTCTTAAAAGTGCTGTCTGTTATATCCTGTGATAAAATTTGGGTGGTGGGTGTTAAAAGCCACAATGGGTTTTAGTGGAAAGGGCAGATTCGTCATGGAGTCTGGCCTCAAAATGATCTCTCTGTGCATATGTTCACGAACTTTATACTACTAGCTAAACATTTCCTGACCTGAGGCTCCTATTTTTATCTTCTGTCTCATGCCTCATATATAGGATAAGTTATAGTATTGTATAGGGTGGCTTCCACAGAAAGGAATAAGAAAAGTCAACAAAAACTAGCATTAAAAAGAGGACTTATTTGTTCACATACTGAGGAACACAGAAGTAGAATTAACTGCAGGTGGAATTTGAATTCATATTCTTAATGTCAACAGATCTCTGGGGCTTTTATTTTTCATCTTTTCTCTCCTATTTATCTAATCTAGGAAGGCTTAATTCACAGCTTAACGTAATGGTTTCCAATAACAATATGGCTACATTATTACAGCTTCAAATCAGGCAGAACAGCAACAACAACAACAACAAAGGAGTATATCTTTTACCCTATGCCCATATATGCCTAATTTTTCACATTAATTAAACCAGTTTGAGACACAGGCTTATCCCAGAACCAGTGAGAGTGGTCAAGAGTTGAAATCATATTGTTTGCCTCTTTCTGCATTTCATTTTTGCCACCACACCCAGTGTCATCTAAATCACATGAGATGAGAGTGGGGAAAGATTTTTGTTCTTTCTCTTGTTTGCTTGCCTCAAGGAAATTTGAAGTCCCAAGGGAAAAGAATAGATGTTACAGAGGCACAATAATTATACAGTATAACTACATATATGAAAAAGATAGCTGAATAATTTGCGAGAATTGTTTTCTTCTTTCACCTCAAATCCAGCAGCACAACTGGCTACATGAAGCAACCCTCACGGTGGCACATTTCATAATGATATGCCACTTAGCACTGCTGTACTGATTAGCTTGGGAGGAAGTTATGATCAGAACAATTCTGGGAGCTACTCTACTTCTGTGTTTGCTGACAGGAATTCAGAGAAGCCTTGCTTGCCTGATGGGAAGACAAATGTCTTAAGAATTAAGTGGAACTTTATATTCATGTCTTAGAGATGAGTGCGGGTTGCTTGCTTAAAGAGGTTAAAATGGAAGAGCTGCCACTCAGTGATAACTGAAAGAGTGTTTGAACTTGGAATGCTCTGTGCTTCAACTGAGGAAACAGAGAAAGGCTTGCCAAGAAAATGGGCTGCCCTTTGGGTATCTCAACCCAAATTCAACATTTCTATTAAAAAACCAAGGTCTTAAATCAATAACTCTTCCAATCCAGCAGAAATTGTATCTACAATTTCCTCACAGTTTTCTTCCAACACCCATATGGGCAATGCTGAATTTAATGTGACCTGTGGCATGGATACCTTTTCTATCCTTACTTATCTTCCTTAAACAATTATAATTGCTCCCTCAGGGAATCATTCATGATATTCTTCAACAATTCACCCGTATAAATGATAGACTATTTTCAAACTCAAGTCTAACACAATAAAATGCATTATAATGTGTAGTCACAAAAGACTTTCTGAGGATGGAAACAGGTTGTTTAATGGAAAACTATAAACCTAGATTTTCATCTTTACTATCTTTAGGAACTCAAATCTCTATGAAAGTTTCCTAAATGCACTTTTGGTCCTACTTTATTCTCATTTTTATAAGTTAACAAAACCCCATTTATTATTACAAACACTTCAAAGAAAGACTGCTGACTTTCTCCTTTTGGCATTTCAATGGCAGTTACTTATTTATTTGGTCATTGTCAGTGTCTATACCCCACAATGGTTCCCTTCATCTTGTTGATGCAGCAGGTGAAATGTTATCACTGAAGTTTTTAATGCTTTGTTCTTATAATATTCCGTCTTTTCGACTGCAAATATAGTCATTTTGGAAATAATTGAAAAGCTGAGTTCTCAAATCCATGCAAGTCTCCCATGTCCATGTGTTATATCTTATTCCTTCTACCTAGTTAAAGTGGATAAGGCAATGCCCCAAGAGAAAAATAAAATACTCAAAAGTATGAAATGGCTTTAACGTAAGGATAGAAATCCTTCTACATTTATAAACTTTACATCTCTACTTATGTTAGAAGCTGAAAGATGTTTAGGTTTCGATACTGTCTGACTATTGTTTGAGATTCTAATATAGTTTCTGCAAACCAGGTACAGCATTGAACATCTTGGAAACCAAAGAAAAATCCTTGATATTTGAAAGTAGCATGTTGTTGCAAGTTAGGGATGGGTGGTGTGGGGATTCTGATATGAGGATACATTTAAAAGTTTTCCTTTACTCATGGTTCTATGATTTAAAAACCAAATAATGACTTAGTGACTTGGGAGCACAGACAAGAAAGTGGAGATATGTGGCCTGCCAAAATGCGCAGAAGGTAACTTTAAATACACTATAAAACATTAAATAAAAATTGTCTACGTTACATAAATATGCAACAGTCAGGTATCACAACCCCAAAACTAAAATCTAGAAAAAATTATCAATTTTCTTATCAATTCCTATCAATAACCAATGTTCTTTTTCTCCAAGGTATTGGAAAACTCTCTCTATAAAATTAGTGGTGTTAATCTCTTCTCTTTTATTTATTTATTTTTGTAATTTTTTTTCAAGTTTATTTATTTATTTTGAGAGAGACAGGGACAGTGTGAGTAAGGGAGGGGCAGAGAGAGAGGGAGAGAAAGAGACAGAACTCGAAACAGACTCGCACCATCAGTGCACAGATGGATGTGGGGCTTGAACTCATGAAACCACAAGATCATGACCTGAGCTGAAACTGAGAGCCAGATGCTTAATGGACTGAGCCACCTAGGTGCCCCTCTTCTCTCTTTTCTGAAATTCACACAAAATCCAAGAAAAACCATAAAATTGGAAAGACCTCTAACAGTTTTTAAAGTCAATGCCAATGTCTTAAACTAACGAACACAAGAAATGAAGTTCTGCTCTTGCACAAGAAAACACACATCACAACTTAAAGATTGGGAAGGCACTGTCGTTATTATTTTGATTAAGATTTAGCATATATTTTGCTACTAATCCCATGATACTAATTTAGCATATATTTTGCTAGCTAATCCCATGAAAGCTAATTTAACATGGAAACTTCTTAAATGCGACATAATATTAGCCTTATTTTATTTTCATGTAATATTCAAATCTCAGAGTTTTACTAAATTACTTAAGCATATGTTTTTCCAAATAATTGAAAAATCTGCATCAGGGGTGCCTGGGTGGCTCAGTCCGTTAAGCATTTGACTTCAGTTCAGGTCATGATCTACCGTGAATTCAAGCCCCATGGTGGGCTTTGTGCTGACAGCTCAGAGCCTGGAGCCTGCTTCAGATTCTGTGTGTGTCTCTCTCTCTGCCCCTCCCCCCCCTCAAAAATAAATAAACATTTAACAAATTTAAATTTCTGCATCAGATGTTTATCTAGTATATATTAATCTGAAGGACACAAAAATGTCTGGCAAATTAATACTGGGATATTAACCAATCAATATGTTTTATTGCTATTTAAGTTCAAATACCTATGATTATGCATCATTTAGTAATTATATAAATACATCCTCTTTTTGGTTGACCCAGATTATCTTAAACAGGGGATTCTTTTAGTATGGAATTGCTACCTTATTTTTGTTGTTAATATATGTATATTTAATACCATAAACATCATTTCAAGGCTAAAGTCATCTCATTCTTCATTGATAAGAGAATTACTTATTCCCAATACTTAAATATATATATATATATACATATATACGTGTATATATACATATATATATACACGTATATATACACATATATATATACACGTATATATACACGTATATATACGTGTATATATATATACGTACGTATATATACATATACATACATATATACGTATATATACATATATATGTATGTATATGTATATATACATACATATATATGTATATATATTAGCACTTTCTTTTAGTTTCCTCTTGAGGGAGTTTTTCTATATTAGACTTTGTTATTTGTTTGAAATTGTCACTTTGAAAAAAAGCTGTAATGTTCAAAATGTTCTCTATTAGAAGTAAATATCATTATTGCTTATTTCAAATCATAGAAAAATAACAATTTTCTAAATTGAACCCAATGATGGTTAACTAGTCCTCTCTTCTTTCCACAAAAAGCATATTTATTAAATCTCAAAGCATTCAAGACAAAAGAAAGTTGTGCCTGAGCATATCTTGGCAGCAAAGTATGCAATTTACTTAAATGTTAAGGATATTTTAGTATTGGGTCTCATCAGTGATTCCATGCTATCGTTAGAGATGCCTGCCTGCGGGGCTGCTGTCATCATGGCCGACAAAAAAGAAAAATAGAAAATGTCATGCATTTCTACTATTCATCTGACTAATTCTTTTCTTATATCTACTTTTGTTTCTTTTCCTGCATTTCCCCGTAATTATATATTTTTTTGAATCCCTAGTCATCTGTCCTGTTGTCACTTTTGTTTCTGTATTTTTTTTTGCTCAAAAACCTGAGTGAAATCTCTGAAATATTTTCCCTCCAAATACATGATTGTCTTGTTTAAAATATTTATTATTTATTTTATTTATCTTTGTTTTTATTTTTTTTGGAGGGAGAGAGAGATAGAATGCAAGCAGGGGAGGGCTACAGAGAGAGGGGTACACAGAATCCATAGCAGGCTCCAGGATCTGTGCTGCCAGTACAGAGCCCAACGTGGGGCTCGAACTCACGAACCATGAGATCATGACCTGAGCTAAAGTCAGACCCTTAACTGACTGAGCCACCCAGGCACCCCCAAATATTTGATTTTCAACTGTATACTCACTGCTTGCTCAAGACTCACACTTCAGTTTTCTTTACATTGTCATTTAAAATGTGCATTAGTACTTTATTAATGATTTTAATTTCTTGACAACCAATCTCGATATTATTGGACCTTCAGGCATATTGCATTTTCTTCTGTTAAATGAAAAATGTAATAAATAATCTTTTACAGAAAAATGTTGTATATACGGCTAAGTTTTTTTCCCGTGAACATTTTAAAGGTTTTGATTTATATTACAAATTGCCTGTGTGGAATTTCAGTCAAATTACAACTCACTTAACATAGATTAAAATTTATACAATTTCTATGCCTGGAAATTTGTTCAACAAAGCAAAAGTGATATAGTTTCAATTTGCATTTTAAAAAAAATACTACTGGTTTAAATAGTTTCCCTTACATTTTATATGCACAGGACAGCCAAAAACGTCTGCCATTTTTAGGACAGAGGATAAAAGCAGGGTCAGGGTGCACAGTTATGAATTATACTTAAACCAATGCTAATTATGAGTTAATTTCTGCTTCATGGACCTCTTAACTTACTATTTTATTTATATTAATGTGATATTGTGTTCTGCCAAAATGTTAATTGTTGTAATGTTCTGATTTTGCTTGGCAATTTCATATTTCCTGTTTCCAATTATTTGAATAGGTAACATAATATATTGTTTGTTCTATATTCTTTTTTTAATTTTTTTAATATTTATTTTTGAGACAGAGAGAGAGAGAGAGAGAGAGTGTGTGTGTGTGTGTGTGTGTGAGTAGGGGAGGGGCAGAGAGAGAGGGAGATACGGAATCAGAAGCAGACTCCAGGCTCTGAGCTGTCAGCACAGAGCCTGATGCGGGGTTCGAACTTACGAACCATGAGATCATGACCTGAGCCGAAGTCAGATGCTCAACCGACTGAGCCACCCAGGCACCCCTGTTTTATATTCCTAAAGAGAACAAAACCTGAAAGATGTACAGTTGATCATCTCAATATCCATTTCTTCATTACTAAGACACAGTTCATCATAGACTCTGCCGTGTAAAGCATAGAAAACTTAGCAGCAGATCCAGGACCCTGTCCCACCCTGCCAAATCCAAGCAGACATGACAAGATTCCAACCTTCACTCCAGGACTCAGCTTCAGCTTTGTGCTCTGGGGATCAGGCTTCCTTGATGGTGACCTGAGGGCTACTGTAAAGCCTGTCCTGAGTTGCAGTGATCCTTCACTTGTAGTGACTTGTGCATTCTCACAGAACGATAGTGGACTCAGTACTGGACTACCTAGAGGTTTCTTCCCTCTCTTTCCTAATTCACTTTCCCTCCTTCTATATCTCTTGCTACTTTGAGTTCATATTCCCAATTGGTTTTAAGGTTTACAGAGTCTATTTTTAAAGGTCCTTGTGCTACAGTACTTGGTCACATCATAATTACTCCTTTGCATATTCCTCAATTCTTTTTCTTCTTTAAGATCATCACCCTAAATTGACAAAATTACAACCCCAGTTAGATCCAATTCTATGTATTCTAAATCTGCACTTGTGCCATTGAATATGGTGAATAAATGCAGTAAACAAACTTAATTTTGAATTGAAAATTTAAATGTAATTGCAAATATATGCCCGTGAACCTCATTAGGAGTCACAAACCTTATCTTTGGATCTGTTACCACCAGTTAGTAGGATGGCCCTGTCTAAATTCCATCCCCCCACATATATACCAAACCCCACCCTATTAATTTACTTACTTATAGACATTGCTTCAGCAAACCTCTCTTTATTTCCTACATTATCATTGTTTTTTCATGTCTCTTCTGATGTTTTACATCAGCACGCAAACTTAATACTTTTAGGTCTTACCTTAAAGCAATAGACATAAAAAAAAATACTTATCTGACCCTGTTTACTCTCTAGATATGACCTTGTTTTCTTCTCTTTCAATGGGAAAGTCTCAAAATAACTATCTCGAGTTCCTCTTCTTCCATACTTTCTTTTATACATTCCAATCAGGGTATATCCTTCACCATTTAACTGAAACTGGTTTTGACTAGATCAGGGATGACTTGAAATTGCTAACTCTAGTAAGTAAGCAGTTATATATCATCATCTTTCTTGATTTAAGAACGGCAGTGGCTTATTTCCTTGCTCTTGATATGTTGTTTTTTGTTTTTGTTTTTGTTTTTTAACTTGGTTTCCAGAACATCAAACTCGTTTTCATTCTAGCTCACTGACTGCTCCGCCTTAGTCTTTTTTGTTTCTTCCTTTACTCTATCCCTGCAAAGTCTAAGTTAATATCATAAATCCCCAAAACTCAGTCATTAACTCTTTTTTCTCTTTGAACTATACTCATTCATTTCCTTGATTTTTTTAATCTAGTCAATTGTTGCAGTAAATTCTGTTTGGTGATGAAAGTGCAGTTTATAACCCCCCACGTTCCCTATTTGTTGATGTAACTTTCTCAACCATGTCCTGTTGGTCATCTGATAGATAACTCTACTCACTGTGTCCAAAACTGAACGCTTGTTCTTTACCTTGAAACCAGCTTCATCCATATCCTTTTCCATATCTATTGAGGATAAGTCCATCAGTTCAGTTGTTTAATTCAAAAACCTTGGAGTCTTTCTTTTCTCTCCTTTTTTTAAACCCCATATGAAGTGAGGCAAATTCTTGTTGATTCTTGTTATTCACAGTAATATGTTCTATAAATTTGCCCAAAGCATCAGATTATCAAATACTGAACCATTGCTTCTAGAGGAAGTACAGAGTTAAGTTTCTGTAAGGCTCTGGTCCCAATATTTTGGTCCACTGATCAATAAATAATCTTGTTTTATGTGCATTTTTGTTTAAAGGTATCTTTAGTATGTGTTGTTGATTTATTAACATTGAACTCAGACTAACAACACACACACACACACACACACACACACACACACACACACAATCATACCTGAACAAAGATAAGCTAACGCTCCTCAAGGTAGATCACAGCCTTCTTGCACTTAGGAACATTACACAGCACTTCAGTACTACGCATGGGAGCCATTTTAACAGCAAGACCAGTAACAGAAGGCACAAAAATGTGCAAACCATAGCACTAAACAGACCATGGAAAGGTTTGTTTATAGTATGATAGTTAAAGCAAGAAAGTAGAGTGTCATTCTGTTTGACCTTAGCAGGAAACCTGCTCATTTGGCAACTCAAAATTTTCATGGCTCTGCACATGTCCACAAATGATCTCAAAAGCACTACCAGCATTGATTTGAAGGTTGCAAACAAATTTTAGTGAGTAGGCATATTTGTAAATATGTGATCTGTGAATTATGAAGATAGACTATATTTTGAAATGGCACTTTCCCAAAATAACTAGAATTTGAGTATTTATTGCCAGTCCAAATTATAATCATCCCCCTGTATTATTCAAATAGCATCCTTTGCTGTTCTCCCTGCTTCTATCCTTGTTTCTATGTTGTCTACTGTCATCACAGCCCTATTTGTAAAGTACCCCTAAGAAAGAAAGAAAGAAAGAAAGAAAGAAAGAAAGAAAGAAAGAAAG